>NC_057712.1:113342830-113344138 GCF_004010195.1 Chiloscyllium plagiosum | reverse complement strand
GAGAAAGTGAGGACGGCAGATGCTGGAGATCAGAGTTGAGAGTGTGGTGCTGGAAAAGCACAGCAAGTCAGGCAGCATCCGAGGAGCAGGAGAATTGATGATTTGGGCATAAGCCCTTCATCAGGAATGAGGCTTGTGGGCAGGGCGGGTGGGGTGAGAGATAAATAGGAGGGGGTGGGATTAGGGGGAAGGGAGCTGAGAATGCGATAGGTAGATGAAGGTGATGGAGAAGGTGATTGGTCGGAGAGAAGGGTGGAGCAGATAGATGGGAAAGGTGATGGACAGGTTAGGAGGGCAGTGCCGAGTTGGAGGCTTGGGACTGGGATAATGTGGGGGAAGGGAATTGAGGAAACTGGTGAAATCCACATTGATCCCAGGTGGTTGGAGGGTCCCAAGGCGTTCTTCCTCCAGGCTTCGAGTTGACAATGGAGGAGGTACAGGACCTGCATGCCCTTGGCAGAGTGGGAGGGGGAGTATACTCATTCCTGATGAAGGGCTCCTGTGCCTCAGATGCTGCTTGACCTGCTGTGCTTTTCCAGCACCACACTCTCGACTCTGTTCTCCAGCATCTGCAGTCCTCACTTTCTCCTTCCCTGTATGGTGGTCAACATTGGCATATTAAATCAGTTCTGGAAGGCACTGCCATTCTCAGGCCTCAGAGGCCTCGCCTACAGCCTGTAAGATAATGTGAGGGGATGCTGTTGGATTGCCTGCAACCCCTTTGAGCAGATCCTCTGAAATGGGGTTTCCCACCCAAAGTAGTAACCTGGAGAAGATGAAGCATTACAACTGGTGCACAGGTTGAACCAGGATGGCAGAACGGGAGTGGCTTTGCTGTAGCTCCCTGCTTTACAAACCTGAATAAAGGGACAAGGAACAGCCCGTCGAGCCTGCTCCACCATTCAGTAAGATCGTGGCCAATCTGATTCTAACCTCAACTTTATATTCCTGTGGATCCCCAGTAATCTTTCCTCCCCTTGGTAATCAAGAATCTGTCCACCTCTGCCCTAAAGATATCTACGAGTCTGCTTTTGTGTGTGTTTGTGTGCGCGTGTGAGTGGGAGAGAGAGAGAGACTGTATGTCTGTGTGTGTTTGAGAGTGTGTGTGTATCTATGTGTGTGTACGGGTGTGTGTGTGTGTCTATGGGAGTGTGTGTGTCTTTGTGTGTGTACTGGAGTGTGTGTTTGAGAGAGTGTATGTATGTGTGTTTGAGAGTGTGTGTTTGTGTTTGAGAGTGTGTGTGTGTGTGTGTGTGTATGTATGTAAACGTGCCAATCTTATTGGGTGCCCGTGAATATAAAATCCAG
>NC_057712.1:113316486-113342134 GCF_004010195.1 Chiloscyllium plagiosum | reverse complement strand
AGTGTGTGTCTGTGTGTGTTTACGGGAGTGTGTGTGTGTGTACGGGAGTGTGTGTCTGTGTGTGTGTGTGCGGGAGTGTGTGTCTGTGTGTGTGAGAGAGAGTGTGTCTCTGTTTGCTGTCATGTTTCTCTTCTGATGCTAATGCTCAAATAACAACTTTTATTGGAAGAAATGTCACAACCTGCCCAATTATGGGCTTTGCCTTTTGCCGATCCATAAAGTTTTTATATTAAAAAGCTCTCAGATCATGAAGATGAAAAGATTGTTTATTTTGTTATTTCTAATCAGATGAAAGAGCGGGCTTGCTCCTCTGAGCCTGAATATTCCAATGTTTGTTTTCACTAAGAAATTCTTTGTTCTTGGATTGCGAGTAAACCTTTGATAAATATGACATCAATGCAGTGAATGTTGCTCTCTGTTCACTTCCACTGAGCTTTCTTTTGTTGTCAATTTGCTATTTAACTTCTGTGGCCTCCAAGGCTCTCAATGCACCCATTGAAAACCAACAGTATAATCTCATTACTCCCAGATAAGCCTAATAATTATCTAGCAGTGTGGAGAAGGCAATCTCTCAATTCCAGTGACCTTCGCCCATTGCTCAAGCTTCAGTTTCCTAATTTGCAATGTCATTGGAATTGTCTGACTGAATTACTGCTTTGTAATCAGACATTATCTGTGGATTAGAAACAGAGCAATGTTGCAGTGAATGTTATTCAATTAGAAGTGACCGACCTTTTTGGTTACATTTGATTTTCTGTTTGCAGATGAAGTCTCATTTGAACCCACATGGTTAACTTCCATTTGTTCTATTTAGTTGGTGTATAATCTGGTCAGGCATCAATAACAGTGGTGTGACTGCCCACACGTGTGTGAAAAGCAAATGTTTCTGAGCCGGCTCCATTCCCATATACAGGGAGGAAGCAGAGGCTGCCTCCCAACCCTTGGCAGAACTGAGTGACGATTCATTACATTAGTCCTCTGCCCAGAATAACTTGTCCTGAGATTGACTCGAGTCTCCCTGAGGACTCTGGGAGGCCCAGGAATAGCTGTCGGCTTGCTGTTCATGCTGTACCGAGGCAAGGAGTGTATACCTCCTCAATCCTTTCTCCCAAACTCTTCCACTGCCCAGCCCCCTGCCCCACCTTCTCCACTGCCTTCTCCTTGGAAACAACCTGATTTGGTGTCGTGCCCAATCTCTCTCTGTTTGGCTCGTTTGCTTACGTGATGCACTCTCGTTCACACTTTAAAAAGTCATTAAAGGTGCTATATAAAAGTAAGTTTGTTGTTGGTTTGATTGGTGACTTTATTCGGGAAAGGAAACTTGCAAAGGCAAGTACAATGTCTTCTTTCACCCACAACTCTGGGTGGCCGCGCTGTGCAACCAGGGCTGACCTTGCCAGAGTCGAGAGTGTGTTGCTGGAAAAGCACAGTAGGTCAGGCAGCATCCAAGGAGCAGGAGAATCAATGATTTGGGCAAAAGCCCTTCATTAGGATGCTCCTTGGATGCTGCCTGACCTACTGTGCTTTTCCAGCACCACACTCTCGACTCTGATCTCCAGCATCTGCAGTCCTCACTTTCTCCTAATTGACCTTCACCTTGCCTGAGCTACAGTCCAGCCTGCTCTGCATCATTTGGCTTGGCCCACCCTGTCCTGAGGCCTGCGTTTTGCTGGAACTCCTGTCTCTGCTCCCAGGGAAGGTCTCTCCCTGCTGCTATTACTAAATGCCCTCTAAAACTGCAGATGGTTACAGATGGGTTTTTGTTTAGTATGTGTTATGTAATAAATAGCACAAGGTAATTAATTAAGATCTACCATCGTGAGAAACACAATGTTTTATCTATTCTTCCGATTAATTTTTGGGATGTAGGTGACATTGGTCAGGCTGGTATTTCTTTGGAGTTGCTCCCGAGAAACCCCGTGACTCTCTCAGCTACTGCAGGCATTCATCAGGCTAATGTCCTCCGCCCAAACATCTTCATCTGCTTCCCTCCATCATCAGGCCATAAATTCCCTGTCACTCAGTCACAACAATATGTTCCATCTACAAGAAGCACTGCAGAAATTCACCAAAGATCCTCAGATAGCGTCTTCCAAACCCACCACCACCTCCACCCAGAAGGATAAGGGCAGCAGATACTTGGGAACACTGCCACCTGAAAGTTCCCTTCTGAGTTGCTCTCCATCTTGACTTGGAAATAAATCATCATTTCTCCACCGCCGCTGAGTCAAAATCCTGGAATTCCTTCCCTAAGGCTATTGAGGGTCAGCCCTCAGCACATGGACGAATGCAGTTCCCAAATGCAGCTTGCCACTACCTTCTGAAGGGTAACTAGGGATGAGCCCAAACATTGATACCCACATCGCTTCAGTCAGTAAAAATAGCACCTTGCTGTTGGACTGCTATCCTGCGTGAGCAGATCCGAAGGTTTATTTCCCTGTAACAGCAGCAAGTAAGTTTGGGTTTTAATGAAAGTTCTCTCTTTTAGTTAGTGCTTTATTTTCATTTGTTGATATCTGCTGTCTATTTCTGGATTTCTTTATAACTGAATTCAAACTGCCGTGGTCTGATTGGACCTCATGTTCTCAGATTAATTAGTGCAGGCCCCTGACATACCGGTCCTGGTAACATAGCCACTGCTCTTCACTGTGCTGTGGTAAATAACTTCATTTTACAGCCTGGTATATCTTCCTGTCTGAGATGGCTGTGCAACCTCAGATGAGATTGATGTATGTACCACAACGGTGCATCACAAAATGTCAATCACCTCCAAATGAGAGAGTTGAGGGATATTTGGAGTGGGTGGGAGACTAGAGTTCAACCCTGAGCTTATTTAATATCAGAGCATGGTCAAAAGGGCTGAATGATCTCCTCCTATTAATTTATGTCTTTGCATGTTCATACATCACAGCAGTTTTCTTTCACAGCACTAATTCCCTTTTGTCACTGTACAGATTTCCTGTAATAAGCCAAATGAGGAGATTGACAGTCTGGAACTCAGCCAGGAACCATGGCCTGTTTGTCTGGACAGTGCTTTTCACCTTGTTCAGCAGATCCGCAGAAAACAGTGCAGGGTTTACTCAGTCGGGTGAGTGTGATTCTGTGCAGTCTGGTCTTCTGATTACATGTCAGCAATGGCAAGCTGTATTCAGCAACAACGGTCAGGCTGGACCTGAAGACACCTAACTAATGACCAGAGTGGGGAAGGAACTGAGATTTGTCATTGAAAAAGTGGTGAGAGTGCTTAGCCTTCCCTGGTAACACTCTCATCTCTAGGGACTGAAGATCATGAGTCCCAGTCCAGACACTCCAGCAGCAAGCTGACGCAATGGAGTGCTGCACTGCCAGAGGTGCTGTCATTTTGTATGAGGTATTAAATTGTGGTCCCTCAGTATGTCCTATCAGGCAAATGTAAACGATGTTTTGAAACTGAGTGGATGTCCTGGTAAACCATCATCCTTGAACCAACATCAATAACAGAAATATTTCTCTGTTTACACTTTTTTTGTGGGATCTTGCTTTGTATCCCACTGGTCAGTGCATTTCCTGCACTGGAAGTGAGTACACTTCAAAGTACTTCATTTGCAAGAAAGCACCTTATCACAAAAGACCATGAACGGTGTTTAAAAAGTGTTTAAATGTGGCCTTGATTAAGGGGAGTCCCTCTCACTTCACTTCTGGCCCTGGCTGTACCCATGTTAAGGGACAGCTGGTATCTCCAATGCACCCTATCCCCAACTGGTCTGAAATGTTATGGGGGGGTGGGTGCATTGGAGATACCAGCTGTCCCTTAACATGGGTACAGCCAGGGCCACACAGCTCCTGAGCTTATTACATTCCTGATCAACCATGGACAACAGCTGAATTCCAGAAGTGATCTGGATTTTATGAATCTTACCCACCTTTCAAACGCTGCCAGCAGGGGTGTGTAAAACCCATCACAATGTGTGAGAGGGGTACAACCGTGGAAGGATAATGGAGGTATCTGGGCCCTAACCACCAGAGTCAGGGAATGATATAACATAGAGGGAGGCCATTCATCCCATCGTACCAGTGCCAGCTTATTCTTCGGGTTGCCCTTCTCTTTCCCAGAATTCTGTCAAATGTCTCCCTTCAAATATTTATCCAACTCACTTTTGAAAGTTCTATCTGAATCCCCTTCCAAATCTTTCAGGCACTACATTCCAGACCTTGATCGGTCAATGTATATAAAAATAAATTTCCTATTGTTCCTAGTTCTTTTGCCTATCCCCTTCAATCAAGTGCTCAGGTGACCAAAATCTTCTGTCAGTTTTTAAAAGCCCCCATCAAATATCTCATCTCTCCTACATAACCAAAATCCCTAATCCTTGGGATTACTCTCATAAATCCCTTCTACTCATTCTCCAAAACCTTGATACCCTCCATAAACCAGTGTTCCTCAAAATGAACCCAATACTCATGCTGAAACCAAAGCAATGGTTTGCACAGATTTAGCTTCCTTGTTTACCAAGGTAGGAAACCAGTAAAATCTTCAAATTGCATACTGATATGATCCCAGTTTATGTTAGTACTGAACAAGTCAGATCCCAGACTGAAATTTGGCTTGATAGATTATATTTTCTTTTTGTCTTTAATGAGGTGATCTCTCACTGAAACATAAGCATGAAATCTTGCAGATTAATACAGATTTTCTGTATTAATAACAATACAGGAGTTTATTATGCAAATGAAATGAAGATAAAATGAATCAAACTATTTGGATCTAATGCAAATTTAACAAGTTCAAATCACACTGTAAAATATAACTCCAAACCACCTCTTGACAGCGCTCAGACCAGAGAAAATCTCCTCTGCTATCAGCTCTATAGAATCTGACAGCTTTTTCTGGAACCTTCATACACCTGAGTTTAAATCTTCTCAGTTGCAAATAACCTCTTCAGGGCTTACCCAAACACCTCTGACCTGGAACTGTTACTAAACTCCTTGCTCTGAGGGAATCCATTTTTAACAAATGTAAATTAGCTTCTCCCTTTCCCAGGAACAGCTACTCTACATATTCATCTTCAGCGAAGAACATTACAGAACTGCCTCAAACTGAAACTAAAATTGAAAGGTTTCTCACCAGCCATGGATTTTCTCCCCCAAACCTATATGTAAAACAAGGCTGGAATCTTTGGCCAGAAAGCCTAATATGTATGTTATTTACTCGTAGACTCTACATTTGTTCTTAGAGGTCACCTCTCAGAAACTGTTTTTATAAAAAACATCATGGCAACAGAAATACTTATAAGTTAATCATTAATCCCCTTCTGACATGCAGAAAACCCAAATACCACTAGGTCAAAACTTAAAAATCTAAACTGAAAAGTAAATGATATTAAAAGGTGTATAAATCCTACACTTTACATCACAATATTGGTTGGACTCAATTTGTATACTTCAAATGGAGCTCCAGTATGACCACGATGTTAATTTCTAAGTAATGAGAAAGCTTGACTCAGTGTGGTTCCTGTAATGAAGCTGGGATATTCTGATAGCAGGTCAAATATACTTTTAAAAAGCTCAGTAGAGCTATGCAGTTAAGAACTGGCTGAAGCTGCAGAATTATGCTCTGTCTGCAGCTCTCCCACTGGGAAACACATTAGGACGACTCTGCAGGACTTTCTCATTAAAAGCCACTAATCACAGGGCAGCCATCACTTATAGCCAGCACCAAATGTGGAGTGAACTGTTCATATTTGTTAACAACTAAAGCAGCCAGGTTATTAAGGAGCCTAGTACCTTAATTTAACACCCGCAAATGTTGAGCAGTGTGGCAGCTAAGTTAACAGTGCAGCTTGAAATGATTAGTGTTATGATTCAGTCTGTCCCACAACTGATTGCAGTTTCACGATTGACTCACAATTAACACAAGATCCTTTAGTCTGTGAGTCAGATGAACATCCTCCAGATTTTTCCAGTCTGTTGTCAAAATGTCAGTATCAGCTCCTGTTTATGTTGTTAACCTCAGCTGACTAAAGTCAGCAATGAATTTCAACAATGCATAATGAAAATGTTAGTCTTAGCCAGGTTGAGTGTTTGCAATGAAGCAGATTAAAAATACTGCACTCCTGAAGTGGCAGCAGGAGTGAGGGTACCTCCTACAGGAAGTCTATCCATTGGAGATATATGTCCTCAAGTCTGGGCTCTCAGATCAGACACCCCCAACACCCTCGCACCCTTTGCTGCTTGATATCTTGGACCTGGCTCCAGCAAAGCCTTCACAAGGAATAGTGTTTGCAGTCCAGTTGTTCACAATCGGCATCATTAACTCGGATGTGCAGGCCAAGTATAATGCTTCCAAGTTTCCTAATGACACAAAAAAAAACCAGGTGGAACCTGAGTGGTGAGGAGGATATGAAAAGGTGAATTATACAGGCTAGGTTAATGGGCAAGAACATAGCAGGCAGAATGTCACGTAAAGTTATCGCCTTTGGCTGGAAAAACTGAAAGGAGTTCCAGTCCAGACAGACTGTCACGAAATGTGATATTCCAGTATATGACTCACCTCATCTTCAGTCGCTCTCTATATCAGGGTGTGTGTGTGTGTGTGTGTGTTTTTGTTAGTATTTTGTCATATAAATAAACTTTACAAAAACTTGACTATCTGCCATGTTTCTGAAGGGATTGAGAAATGCTGATGTTCCAAGGGATTTGCGTGTCCTTGATCATTAGACTCTGAAAGCTCACACACTGCTGCAGCAGGAGATTAGGAAGGCACATGGGATGTTGGCTTTTATTTCAAAGGGAATTCAGTACAACAGTAAAGATGTCTTGCTGCAGTTATATAGGGCCTTAGTGAGACTATACATAGAGTATAGTCTCCTTTTGCTCTCCTTACCTAAGAAAGGACATCCTTGTCAGAAGTGGGTACAGTGTAGGTTCACCAGGTTAAATGATGCAATACTGTGATTGTTGTGTGAGGAGAGATTGAGGAAACTGGAAATGTGTTCTCTAGAGTTTAGAGGAATGAGCACTGATCATACAAAGTTCTTACAGCAAAGTTCTGGGTCACCACACTGTAGGAAGGATGTGATGGCACTGGAGGGTGTAAAGGAGATTCACCCGGATGTTGCCCGGGATGAAGAGAGGTTAAATAAGCTCAGGTTGTTTTCTTTGGAGCAGAGAAGGCTGAGAGGGGACCTGATAGAGATGTGTCAGATTCTCTTCACCCTGGGTCAGGGAGGGTGAAGAGAAGCAGCTGTTCCACTTAGTCAAAGGGTCAATAACAAGAAAGCATAATTTTAATGTGAAAGGCAGGAGGTTTAGAGGGGATTTGGGGAAAAATATTTTTTGTTTACCCAGAGGGTGGTGGGGGCCTGGAATGTGCTGCCTGCGAGGGTAGTTGAGGTAGAAAACCTCACAATCTTTGTAAAGCACTTGGATGAGCATTTGAACTATCATAATGTTCAAGGCTATGGGCCTAGTGTGGGAAAGTGGGACTAGTGCAGGTAGTGGTATACCTTTGACAGTACAGACTTGATGGACCAAAGGGCCTCTTGTGTGCCATGTGATTCTATTACAGGTAGGTGCACAAAGGCTGTCTACCCCTAGAACGGTTTGTAGGGGCTGGCTTGGGACTAGTCTCAGAATAAGGGGACTGAGATGGAGGAATATCTTCCCTCAGAGATAGTGAATCTTGGGAATTGTCTATCCTGGGATAGACACTCAGTGATTGAAGTCAGAAATCTGTAGGTTTTCCAGATATTAAAGATATTGATGGATATGGGAAAAGTGTAAGGAAGATCACTTTGAATGAGATCAGCCATGATCTAGCAGAGCAAGCTTAATGGGCTGAATGGCCTGTTCCTGTATCTCGGTTCCATTTGCTTCTTTCCTTTGGGAAGTGGGTGTAGTCCCAGCAGTGGCCATCACTGGGACCTGGCGCTGCTGGGACTGTATTTGAACATTCGATGGCTGTGCGGCAGTTGGTGTCAATGGAGGATGTGTTCACTTGGGCTGTGAGAAGGGAAACGTTACTCTCCAAATATCCTGCCCTTGAAACAGCAGGAGGGGTTAGGGTCGCACCCCTTAAAGTGGATACCTTTCAGGAGAAACTTAAGGCAGGTTTAAAATGGTGAACTACATTGGTGGAGTAAATAAGGAGAACCCAGTGTAAAAATATATCGGTGACCGTTCAACACAAACTGGCAGTGGTTGGTTGGAGAGAGAACCTGAAAGGAGATGTGGAAGGGGTTTTTCACCGAGTGAGGGTTGGACATTGCGGGGTGCCATGGTGCTGCTATTCCTCACCTCATCTGAAAAGATCCTATCAATTTGGATCTTGGACTGAGGGGGGCACCCAAAGGTGCAGGAGGTCAGCAATGGACTGGTGAGCTGGGCAGAGCAGTGGCAAATCAAACACAGCGCGTTCTTGGGTAAGGGATCACACTATGAATGGTAAGGCCTTGGAAAGTACTGAAGATCAGAGGGACAGACCCACAGAACCCTGACAGTAGTAGGGCAAGTGGATATGGTGGTTAGGGAAACAGAGAATACCTGCCTTTATTAGGCAAAGTATAGAATACAAGAGAATGGGAGGTTACGCTGGGAATGTACAACACACCGGCTAGGTCACAACTGGAATACTGGGTGCAGTTCTGGTCATCGCATTTTATAGGAAAGATATGATAGCACCGGAGAGGGGACAGAGGAAATTTACCAGGAGGCTGCCTGCACTGGACGGTCTGAGTGATGGGGAAAAGCTGGGGTGGTTTTCCTTGGAGCAGCAAATACTGAGAAGGGACCTGATGGTTATCTGTGAGATTATGAGGAGCACAGACAGAGTGGATAGGAGGGAACTTTCTCCAAAGTAGAGGGGACGTAGGTTTAGGGAAAGAGGTGGAAGGCTAAAAGGGAAGTTGAGGCAATATATTTTTCACTCAGGAGGCGAGAGGAGACTGGAACTCACTGCCTGAAATGGTGGTTGAGTCAGAAACTCTTGTAACATTTAAACAGTGTTTAGACATCACATGCATTGCCATAGCCTCCAGGGCTCTGATCTAAAAGCTGGAAAATGGGATAAGTGTACTCTGAACTTTGCTGGCTAGCATGAACACAATGGGCAGAGTGGCCTCCTTCTGCACTGTAAATGTCTCGAGGTCTATCTCTGCATCTATGGTGCTGCTTCTTTCATTCAATTTTCCAAGAAATCCCTGCCGGAATGAAATGTTTTTTTTTTACCTGACATTCCCTCTGCCAGCCCCTTTCACAAAGCTCCGACCCCATAGTGTGACTTGCCCCTGTGCCCTTCCCAGCGCACAAACAGCACCAGCCCCTCCTGTCATTTACTCCCCATCCCCCTTGCCTTGCCTTGCTTCCTCAGCTGAATTCCTAGACACTGGTTCTTGTGCAGTAATAACACTCCACGGTTTGTGTTTGCCGTGGAAAACATTTGATCTGTAGCCCAGGGTTAGGTCAGTCTGAAGTGCTCAGTTATTTTCCGAGATTTCAGATAAACTGAGGTTGAACATTCGGTGTTCCAAAGGACAGGAAGCAATGGTAAACAAAAAGCAATAAATCTGCAGATGGAATCTTTTTTTGATCTGGTTTTAGATTTAAATGCAGGGAGGGCTACTCCCATTGCATTGTTGAAGATGAAAAACATAAGTGATGTGGCACTGAGCTGTGACAGCAGCAAGTCTGAAAGCGGGTGGGTCAGCTAGAGACTGGGAAAGGAGGGGGCAGAGAGATAGCAACACAGGCTGGGTTTCAGCTAAAAGATGTAGGAGCAGAATTAGGCCGTTCGGCCCATCAGGTCTGCTCTGCCATTCGATCATGGCTGATAATGTTTCTCAACCCCATCCTCCTGCCTTCTCCCTGTAACCTTTGATCCCCTTACTTATCGAGAACCTACCTATCTGCCTTAAATACACTCAGTGACTTGGTCTCTATAGTCCTCTGTGGCAATGAGTTCCACAGACTCACACCGTCTGGTTAAAGAAACTCCTCCTCATCCCAGTTCTAAAGGATGATCCCATCACTCTGAGGCACTGCCCTCAGGTCCTAGTCTCTCCTACCAATGGAAACATCTTGTCCATGTCCATCCCATCTAGGCCTCTCAGTATTCTGTAAGCTTCCATCAGATTCTTCCCCTCCCATCTATCCTTGTAAACTTTGGGTTCAGAGCAGAGTCTTCAACCCCTACCCATATGACAAGCCCTCCATTCCTGGCATCATTCTTGTAAACCTCCTCTTCCCCCCCCCCCCCATCCAACAGCACATCCTTCCTTAGATACAGGGCCTGGAGCTGCTGACAATATTCCAAATGCGTTCTGACCACAGCCTTACACAGCCTCAGTCAAAGAGTGTGGTGCTGGAAAAGCACAGCAGGTCAGGCAGCATCTGAAGAGCAGGAGAGTCAACGTTTCGGGCATAAGTCCTTCATCAGTAATGTAGGGGGAGGGTGGGCATGGTGGGGAGCTGTGAGATAAATAGGAAGGTGGGGCTGGGACAAGGTAGCTGGGAAGGCGATAGGTAGATGAAGGTGGGCCAATGGTGATAAGTCAGAGGAGAGGGTGGAGCCGATAGGTGGGAAGGAAGATAGACAGGTAGGACAGTTCAAGAGGCGCTGCCGAGTTGGAGGGTTGGGTCTGGGATGAGGTGGGGGGAGGGGAAATGAGGAAACTGGTGAAATTGATGTTGATGACATGTGGTTGGAGGGTCCAAAGCCAGGAGATGAAGTGTTCTTCCTCCAGGCATCGGGTAACATGGATTTGGCGGTGGAGGTGGCCCAGAACTTGTATGTTCTTGATGGAGTGGGAAGGGGAGTTGAAGTGGTTGGCCACAGGTCAGTGGGGTTTTTTGGTGTGTGTGTGTGTGTCCCAGAGATGTTCCCTGAAGTGTTCCACAAGTTGGCATCCTGTCGCCCCAATATAGAGCAGACAACAGTGAGAGCAATGGACTCGGTAGATGAGGTGTTTGGATGTGCAGGAATCCAGCATCCATTTATTCACCTTCAGACCTTTCAACATCTGCACTCTTCACTTTCTCCTTATACAGCCTCAGCAGTACATCCCCGCTCCTGTATTCTAGCCCTCTCGAAATGAATGTTAACATTGCATTTGCCTTCCTAACTACCAACACAACCTGCATGTTAATCTTAAGGAAATCCTGAACTAGGACTCCCAAGTCCCTTTGTGCTTCAGATTTCCAAAGCCTTTTGCTGTTAGGAAAATAGGCTATGCCTGTATTCTTCCTACCAAAGCTCATACATTCCCACATTGTATGCCATCTGCCGCTTCTTTACCCACTCTCCTAGCCTGTCCGAGTCATTCTGCAGCCTCCTCACTTCCTCAACATTATCCATCCCTCCACCTATCTTGGTGTCATCTGCAAACTTAACAACAATTCCCTCAGTTTTCCTTTATCCAGGTCATGAAGACACAATGTGCATAGGTGTGGTCCCAACACTGACCCCTGTTGAACTCCATTAGTCACCAGCTGCCATCCTGAAAAAGACCCCTTTATTCCCACCAGTTAGCCAATTCAGTATCTATGCCAGTACCTTGCCCCTAACACCATGGGCTCGAATCTTATTTAGCAGCCTTTTGTGCAGCACCTTGTCAAGGGCTTTCTGGAAATCCGAATTGATCACGTCCACTGACTCTCCTTTGTCTAACTTGCTTGTTGACTCCTCAAAGAATCCTATTGAATTTGTCAGACGTGACCTGCCCTTGATGAAGAGTGCTGACCCAGCCCTATTTTACCATGCACTTGCAAGTACTCTGCAATCTCATTCTTAAAAATTGCTTTTTTAGTTATCCGCTCTTGGTTTTCAAAAGCTTCCCAATTCTCTGGCTTCCCACTAATCTTCACCACATTATCTATTCTTTCTTTAGTTTTTATGGTGCCCCTGACCTCCCTTCTCAGACATGGCTGCCTCGTCCTCTCCCTAATATATTAACCATCCGACCATCCTGTCCCACTCGCCTCTTTCCAGACTCTTCTTAAAGCACTCCCCTTTGACTCAGCTTTCTGGTTACTGCTAAAGCCTCCTTCTTGGATTTGGTCTCATTTTAGATTTTACTTGATCCCTCAAAAATCATAGTTGTTTTGTTTCTAAGGCCCCAATCCATTAGAGGGTGTGTTGTTTAACGTCATATTGTAAACAGCTCCTACATGTACAAACAGCCAGGCACGGCCCAATAAGTCCACACCAACCCTCCGAAGAGTAACCCACCCCCACCTCTGACTAATGTACCTAATACTATGGACAATTTAGCATGACCAATTCACCTGACCTGCACATCTTTGGACTGTGGGAGGAAAGCGGAGCACGCAGAGGAAACCCACACAGACACAGGGAGAACATGCAAACTACACACAGACAGTCACCCGAGGCTGGAATGGAACCTGGGACCCTAGCGCTGTGAGGCAGCAGTGCTAACCACTGAGCCACTATGCCTCATGGTTTATTGTGGTTGGCTCTTTCCTTGTCTGTATTTACCAGAGAATGGTGGAGAAACTCTGCAGATCTGGCAGAAGCTGTGGAGAGAGAAAAACAGAGCTAACGTTTCACGCCTGGTTTGATATCTTTCCCAGAGAGTGGTGGAAGTGAGGTCATTGAATAGTTAAAGCGGTGTGAGGTAGTTGCTTCACTGACATGTGAGTCACCAGGAATGGGGGTCAGTGAGAATGCGGAGCTGAGACCACATTCAGATCAGTCATAACCTTATTGAATGGTGAAGCAGGCTTGAGGGGCTGAATGGTCTCCTTATTCATATTGTTACTCAAGGCACCTTTCACATCCGCCAGAGAAGATCATCAGTGTTTAAAGTCCTTTCGAAAAGACAGCACCTCGAACAGCACAGTAACCCCTTGGTAACTGCACAAGGGGTATGCTCACTTCTCCAGAGGGAGGTGTAGAACCTGAGAGGGACAGGAAATATGTCTTGAATATTGGAAATCATTTCTGTAATGTAATGGTAGTGTTCTTAGATAGTATTGATGCAAACCAAACCAGAATTCTATTCTGGTGTCTGCAGTTTCACAATGTTTGAAAACAGCTGCGATACCTCAGCGGCAGGGAAAGGGTTTTAGTGAATTGTTGGATGGATTTCCTTGCACAGTGTTTTGATTTGTGGTAATGGTTCCTGCACAGCATCATTCCAGACATGTAACTTATTCAATTTTTCTCCTTCTGTCATAGACTGGGGAGTGGAGACAAACGTTTTGAAGTGGAAATGGCCAAAGCTGGATGTGAGGTTCATTACTTTGACCCAAGTCTCAGTGAGGCCCACGTTCAGAAGAGTGAAGGTTACTGGCACCATCGCATGGCAATCGACTGGAGAGACCCCAGCCCAGCCGTCATTGCCCAGAAACAGCGCAGAACTACCAAAAGGTTGGCCACTATTATGAACGAATTTGGTCACAGGAAGGTGAGTTTTACAGTTCACTGTATGACAGACAGCTCCTTTCCTAAGACACTCCATTCCTTGTCTTTTGGTCATTTACAGGCCATCCCTGGGTTACAAATAGATTCCGTTTCTGAGTATGTTCGTAAGTCAGTGTATATGTAAGTCCAATATAAAATAGCCATACATAAGTACACTTCAAATTAATATTAATATGGGATCTCTCTCATAAATATCAGTGTTTGTAAGACAGATGTTGTTAAATCAGGACCCCTCATATTTCTATTAGTTATTGTTTACAAACTTGTGACTGAAACCAGGGCTGGAATCCTCTGCTCCCTCAGGGGGCAGGTTTGGGAGCGGGAAGGACACGTAGTTAGGCAGGGTCCGAAGAAGAGTCATCGAATTCAAAACGATAACTCAGTTTTTCTCTCCACAATGGTGCCGGGCCCTCGGAATTTCTCCAGCACTTCCTGGTTTTTATGTCAGATCTCCAATCTCTGCTGTATTTTATCGGCTAGGCCGGGTCATGGCCTACCCAAACCCTGCAGCTTCTCTCCTCCACCAGGATGGAGGTCTGGTCAGGAAGGTAACTGAGGCCCACATGTGACCAATTCAAGCCTGAGTGAAGGCAGGCCCCTAGTGTCACTGTCAATGCTGTAAATATATTGGAAGATAATAAGAGAAATGGGGAAGGGGTGTTCCGTTTAACCAGGATGGAGAATGTTATTCTTACCAGGAATCAGCACCAAGAATGAGGCTGTGTTATCACATGGAGGTGATCTGGGGCCAATCCATAATGACCTGAGCCATTTTAACCCCAGGAATTTGATCAATGTCACTACTTTTTCAGGGCATGGGCATCACTGCCTTAGTGAGCGTTTGTTGCCATTATTAATTGCCCTGGAACTGAGAGGCTTGTCAAAACCATTTGAGAGGGCAGCTAAGAATCAACAGTCTAGATAAGGTGGTGCTGGAAAAGCACAGGAGGTCAAGCAGCATCTGAGGAGCAGGAAAAAAGCCCTTCATCAGCAATATTCCTGCTCCTCGGATGCTGTCTGACTTGCTGTGCTTTTCCAGCACCACCCTATCTAGACTGTGATCTCCAGCATCTGCAGTCCTCACTTTTGCCTAGCTAAGAATCAACCATGTTGCTGTGGTCTGGAGTGACATGGAGTCCAGACTGGGGAAGGGCAGCCAATTTCCCTTCTAAAGGGCATTGAAGATTAATTTTTAATGACAATTTTCATGCCTGCAGTCTTTCAATTTCAGATTTGATTGAATTTAAAAACCAGCGGTTTCCTGAGCTAGGATTTGAACTCATGCCCCTGAGCATTAGCCTTTGCCTCTAGATTACCAATGACATTACCACTACATCATCATTTTCCTCTTAGTTATGACAGGGATTGTTGTAAAAATCCATCTGGTTCAGTAATGTCCTTTAGCGAAAGAAACTGCTCTCCTTACCTGGTCAGTGACTCCAGGCCCACGGCAATGCGGTTGATTCTTGACTGCACCCTGAAATGGGGCAAGTCTGTGGGCTATCGTATGAGGCTAGATCAGTCAGACTGGGCTTGTTGTCATTGGGGTTTAGAAGATTGAGGGGTTACTTGATTAAAGCATGTAAGATTCTGAGTGGTCTTGAGAAAGTGGAGGTGGAGAGAATGATTCCTCTTGTGGGTGAGTCTGGTGGCGCTGTTGTAAAATTAGGGGCCACCCTTTTAGAGAGGAGAGTTAGTTTCTCTCAGGGCTTAGTGCAACTTTGGAACTCACTGCGTCAGAAGTGGGACCATTGTCAGGCAGGGGAATGAAAGGTAAATGGATTTCAAACCAAATAAACCATGATCTTATTGAAGGGCAGAGCAGGCTTGAGTGGCTGAATAGCCCACTTCAATTTATATTTCATTTGTTCTCAGTTTAGGTTTCCCTACAGTATGGAAACAGGCCCTTTGGCCCAACAAATCCACACTGACCCTCCAGAGAGTAACCCGCACAGACCCATTCCCCGACATTTACCCCTGACTAATGCACTTAACACTATGGGCAGTTTAGCATGGCCAATTCAATTGGCCTGCACATCTTTGGATTGTGGGAGGAAACCCGCGTATACACAGGGAGAATGTGCAAACTCCGCACAGACAGTTGCCTGAGGTGGGAATCGAGCCCAGGTCCCTGGCTCAGTGAGGCAGTCACGCTAGCCACTAAGCCACCGTGCCATCCCCAAGTTCAAGAATAATTCAGGATGTCTAACAAATGGTGACCTTGCCAACAACACCCAGGTCCAATGAAAGAATAAATTGAAAAAGACATTGGAATATTTTAAAAGATCAGAATTTTGTGAGGGAAAATAGCAGTGTTATTGTTATGTGAATATCTGTCTGGAGATAGCAACATGCTCCCAGCTTTGGTGCCTGCGCTAATTGCAGACAATATTATTTTGATTAAGAGGCCCACACATGGTTTGGCTGGTAATATGTCCTTGGGCACTACATAATTGTATTTGGAACAGATGGGTTTGAGTTGGGGAAAGTCATTTTCATGAAATCAGAAAAAGTGAACGTCAGTTACTTTTCCTGACTAAGCACGGTGCCTGTGGAGGAAGGTGGTCAGAAATGCTGGGGACATGGTGTCAACACTGTTTACTTTCTTTCTCTGGGCTCCAAGTGGAAGATTCCACTATTATGGCAGGCCGACTGTTGGGAGTCAGGCGAAATATGCTGGTTTTAGTGGCAACCTCACAAGTGAATGGACGTCCCAGGCCAGGTATGGCACAGCCTGGTGTAGATCAAAGCTCTCTCTGATGTGGGCAAGTGTCCCTTACTGAAGCCTGTTCTCCATTTCCTGCACCAACAGTCCTGTGATTTCCAATTAGTGCTGGAGCAGAGACAGTTTTATACTCTGGGTCTCTGCCTGTAAACACTGCATTTGGGACCTTGCAATGTCATTTGACATAGGAGGCATATGGTTAGTAGACAGAGGAGAGTTCTGGTCTCAATTGTATGGACTGAATTTGGCATCTGGAATAAAGAATAATTAACTTGTTATACTGCCACATTCCCTAGATGTCAGTTCATCATAAAAGTACTGTTAGTTTTTATTATTAAGATTTCCACAATAAAAAGTACAATATCGTTTCTCACTAACATCTGTGTAGAGGACAGCTGGGATCACACATGACCTTTGAAGCTTTCAGCCAAGAAATGTTATTGCCTTACACAAACTCCCTGTGCTTGTAATATCCTGTGAAGATGTCGCTCAGTATTTACAGCATGTTGTTTTTTTTCTCATACAATAGGAGGTTAGTGTTTGGTACACTCTCATGAGAAGGTTCCTGAATACTGATTGCAAACCCTGTGAGAAGCTCAAGTTTTGAGTTCCTGCAGCTTATATTAAACTGTGAATGACCATTTCCATTAAAGTAGTGGAATTAAAGAAATAGATGTTGCTAGCAAAGTAAGCATTTCAACCCTAATTACCCTTGAACCCATTGGCACACTTGTGGGTCTGGAGTCACACATAGACACACAGTAAAAGGCCCTTCAGCCCATCGTGTCTACACCAGTCAAAGACCACCACTTAACTATTCTAATGTCATAGCCTTGTAGGTCTTTGCATCGCAAGTGACAATAGCTGAAAGAGAGAGACATAGGTTAAGAGAATGGGTAAAAACTTGCCAGACAGAATATAACAAGGGAAATGTGAGGTTATGCACTTTGGCAGGAAGAATAGAGCAGCTACATATCATTTCAATGTAAAGAGATTACAGAAAGTTCCAGAACAGAGATTTGGGAGTTCTCAGTGATGAATTACAAAAAGCTGCAGTGCAGTTCAGCGGGTAACAGGGAAGGGAAATGGAATTCTGGCCTTTATTTCAAAGAGAATGGAGTATAGGGGTTTGTTAAAACTCAGTCAGATCAGAGAAAGTGGCAGATTTCCTTCTCTCAAGGACATTTCTAAACATTAAATGTCAACATTAGTTGTATTATTAGATATGTAACTTAAATAATCTTCATCAACTGTTCTTCCTAGTCTTTCACTGTTCTTCCTCTGTTACCCTCATCATCACTTTCTTCATCCTCGTGTCTTCTGCTTCTTTATTTACCTTTCTTCTCCTTGTTCCTCTCATGATACCATCGCGGCAGCTGAATCAAACTCTTTGGATTTTGAATTGTCCATTTCCCTGTGTAGCTGAGCCGAGAAGGGTGTTGGCAGTGCTACACTACTGAAAGGAACAAACACTGAAACATGCATTACAATAGCACCCTTCATAATCTCCATATGTTCAAATTGCTTTTTAGACACTGAATTATTTCTGAAGTGCGGTCATTTCTTAAAAATTTCAAAAATATACTTTATTCTTAAAAAATATAAACATACATAGTGACTAAAGCAGTTCAATTCAGTACAATAACATATGAAGAAAACCAAGCATTGGAGTTTGACTCCATCCATCAAACAAACCAAAGGCATTTCTTACTTGTACAAGATGATATTTACATATATTTGAGGCTCCATTAGTTGAACAGACCCCCATTTAACATCAGCAAAATGACAGTGGCCTTTCCCCACTGTGCCTTAGCGGCAGCTGCCCCAAGCTTTCGTACGTCCCTCAGCACGTAATCCTGGACCTTGGAATGTGCCAGTCTGCAACGTTTGTTCAGAGCCAACTCCTTGTTCTGGAAGACCAACAAGTTTCGGGTGGACCAAAGGGAGCTTTTTGCCAAATTGATGGTCCTCCAGGTACAATCGCTGTTTGTCTTGGTGTGCGTCCCGGGGAACAGACTGTAGAGTCCTGCATCTGGAGCTGCTCGGGATGAACGTTGAAACAACCATTGCATGTCTCTCCACACTACTTCTGAAATGCAGTCACTGGTATAATGTAAGAACGTCAGTGTGTGCACAGCAACCTCCCACTAAACACAACATGGTAACAATCAGATGATCTGTTTTTGTGATGTTGACAGCCAAATGAGTATTAGTCAGGACTCCACTGTTGTTTTTCAAAATAGATCCTTCACCTAGGATCCACAGGAGAGGGCAACAGAGACCTCGGTTTAAATAAACAATCAGCATCTCCTGAGTATTATGGAATATTAACATGGATTTTCTGCTCAAGTGTCTGCTGCATTCGGACCCTTCAATCTCAGGAGGGAGCTGTCACAAGCAGAGTCACTGCTATTGCTGGATCCCCCGTGCCCCACTTGCTGAGCAAGTCTCTCAGGGTTTCAAAGAGCAAATGTAATGGCTTCCATGAGCTGGTAATCCAGAGGCTGCTCTCGGAGGTGCTGAGCAGATGTCTTGTTCATTCTAATTATCAGGTGAGGTTCTTTCCCTTAAACCATGCCGTGTTAAATCACTCCCCTTTAATTCCCAGTCTGTTCATTACAGGTGGCCATTGCATAGTCAAACGAGAACTTAGTTTGGTGGCAGATTACAAGTTATCAACATGGAAGGATTATTTTAGAGAAGAAATACTATATAAAGCCACCTATGTAATAGGGATCGATTTGATGTTTCACTGGAATATAATTGTAGTTGAGTCTATTAAGTAATATCTGCAGTAAGTCCCTTTCAGTGAATCCCTTTCTCCATGCCACAGAGCTGTGAGTTGTTCAGCAGCATCTACAGTAAAGGCATAAATCAAGCTCTGTAAAAGCATAAATAAATCTGCCTCCTTGTAGACCAACCTGTTACCATCCTAGGCCATTGTGTCTGAATTAAAATTCCAGAAGTTGAATGTACACTGGAAGTGGAAAGACTTGCAGGGCTGTGAGGAGAGAGTAGGAGAGTGTGTCTAATTGGAGAGACCTTTCAGAGAGCTTGTATATACACTCTGGCCTGTGTTGTTCTATGATTATATGATTGCTGCCTCTCTCTCTATGAATACGTTCTAATTGTTGAAAAGGCCAAAGGAGGGCCAGTGTGGGTTGACATCACCCGGGAGGAATGTATCTGCTGTGCTACATTCCGTGGGTGCGACAGTAAGAGCTGGCTTGTTTTTTACTGAATGCAAATTATCCCTCTTGCTCTGCTATAGGAGCAACAGCAAAGAATTTGTAGCTACAGTTTTGTGTGTGTTGTGGGATTTGATTAGTTGATTGCACACAGAGACAGGAGTACAACCCCAGAGAAAGATGGAGGGGTAAGCAGTACCTGGTCACTGAGACTGTCCTGTATTGTCATCATGAACATGACAATCTTCAAACCCTTCCCATCCACCAGCTCTCCCTGAAGAGGTTACAATAAAAGAGACCGTGCTTTAGGACATCTGAGGGGGGGTAAGTCTGCAAATTCCCCTCGAGAGCCTTAACTTTGAAATGAGACCCAAGAGATCACAGTCCCTCTGAGGCACATTCTATGAACCCTTATCTACCCGTTTGTAAGCTGGGACATCAAGCACTTTGAGAAACTTGTCTGGCCCACATTTGAATGTGCTCCTTGTGTGAGGTGGCCTTATAGATTGACATCATTCTCTGTACAGATTAAAAACCTCCTAATACCCAACAGCTCTATGTTTACAAAATTGCTATGTGCATCTCCTGGTTGTCTCAAATGTATCGACCCAGACTCAGTCCATTTGTTCACCCAGTTCTCTTCTCTCATAACTGCCTACTCTCCAATTGGGTGGATCGAGGTTTGATAGCGGAGGATATTGAGGGATGTGGATCAAATGTGGGTGATTGGTAATGAGGTAGAGATCAGCCCTGATCGAAGTGAATGGTGGGACAAGCCTGTCACTGAACTGATGTTGCAATTGTACTTTTACCAAACTTTAGAGAAGGCCAGGCTATATTATGACAGAGTTAAACTCCTGACCATAAATTTCACAATCTCAGGATAGTTTTCTCTATCATTGTTTACAGCAAAAGTTATTTTGAATGGCGTTTATTGACACACATACTCAATGAGTATAGTGAAACGTTTATACATCGCCAATTACAGCACTGACCTAGATACAAAAATATCTCGGCACGGTTTCTTTTGTTACAAAATTTTAGACAATACAGAAATAAAATGTCCAGCATTATGGAAAAGGATTCAGTGCAGCAGAACACACTGGCACCTAACTCCCAGTCCACACCGGCCCCTGGCACCACACCACGTCAGCGAGATGCAGGGAGGCCCCTATGGGAAGAGCTCGCTGCGCCAGGTCAGGAGGTTGCCTCACCAACACCGGGAGCTGGCCACGCCACCATCAGGAGGTCGCTGTGGGAGGTTGCCACGCCAACACCAGGAGGTTGCTGCGTGGGTTTGCCATGGCAACACCGGGAGGTCGCCATGCCAATGGCAGGAGGTCGCTGCAGGAGGTCACTAAGCTAACACCAGGAGGTCGCTGTGAGAGTTTGCCATGCTAACACTGGGAGGTCGCCATGCCAACACTAACGGCAGGAAGTTGCTGCAGGAGGTTGCCATGCCAACACCAGGAGGTTGACACACCAACACCAGGAGGTCACTGCGGGAGATTGCCAAACCAACACCGGGAGGTCGCCACAGTCGACAAGCAAAGACTGGGAGATGATTGCACCCAGAGGTGGCCAGGAATCGTCACTCGCTGGAGGCTGGTAACCTTTGCTTGCCGGAAACTAGAGATCGTCGCTGGAGGCTGGGAATTGTTGCCAGAGACTGGGAATCATCACAGAGACTGGGAATCATCGCTGGAGCTTGGGAGTCGACACCAGAGACCAGGAATCGTCACAGACACTGGAAATCATCACCGGAGACTGGGAATCATCACCCGGAGACTGGGAATCGTCACCAGAGACTGGGGATCATCACAGAAACTGGGAATCGTCACCAGAGACTGGGAATCATCACCAGAGACTGGGAATTGTCACAGAGACTGGAAATCATCACCGGAGACTGGGAATCATCAGTAGAGACTGGGGATCGTCACCAGAGACTGGGAATTGTCACAGAGACTGGGAATCGTCACAGAGACTGGGAATTGTCACCAGAGACTGGGAATTGTCACAGAGACTGGGAATTGTCACAGAGACTGGGGATCGTCACCAGAGACTGGGGATCGTCACCAGAGACTGGGAATTGTCATAGAGACTGGGAATCGTCACAGAGACTGGGAATCGTCACCGGAGGCTAGGAATCATCACAGAGACTGGGGATCGTCACAGAGACTGGGAATTGTCACAGAGACTGGGAATCGTCACCATAGATTGGGAATCGTCACAGAGACTGGGAATCGTCACCAAAGGCTGGAAGTTGAAGAGGAAATAAGATAAAGGACAAGGAGAAGGAAAGAAAAACACTGAGAGGAATTAAAAAAGAAGAAAAGTGAAGAAGAATGGGCAGAATGGATCTGCTCCAGCCGGAGCATCCAACTCCTGCTGCCATCTTGTAACCATTTACAGATGGATGTTATGTGAAAGACTAGGGACTGCTTAATCTGGCTACAATTGAATCTTGGTACAAAACACTGAAGTGTAAACAAAAATATTTCTCCCATGTAGCACAGGGTGGCATGGTGGCTCCATGGTTAGCACTGCTGCCTCACAGTACCGGGGTCAAAGGTTCGATTCCAACCGTGGGTGACTGACTGTGTGGAGTTTGCACATTCTCCCCATGTCTGCGTGGGTTTCCTCTGGGTGCTCTGGTTTCCTCACACAGTCCAAAGATGAGCAGGTCAGGTGAATTGGCCATGCTAAATTGCCCATAATGCTAGGTGCATTAGTCGGGGGGGTTATTCTTTGGAGGGTCAGTGTGGACTTGTTGGGCCAAAGGGCCTGTTTTCACACTGTTGGGAATCTAATCTAATCATTGCAGAGATGAGGCTTGGTTCAAACCAGCCTTCATTCCACTGACTCTGTCTACACTTCCTGCTGCATTGGGGAAGCCGCTAACATCATCAAACATCTTTCTGCCTTGGTTATACTCTCTTCACCCTCTTCCATCAGGCAGATGATAGCACTTAGAGACATGTAAAATGCTGGATAAATACAAGTCTTTCATTCTTTAAACGCCTCCTGTTCCTGTGTGCCTCCTGCAGCCCTCCTGGTTGTTTGATTCTCACTGATCTGTACTGGATGTTTAAACGGGGTTTACAAAGTCTCGATTCCGCTTGGATGACGGGTGCCACATTCACTGGAAGGCAAGAGCTGTTGCAATCACTAAACTGCACTGATTGTGCCATTGGAATTTAAGACCCAGTTGGATATTTTTCTGATTTCTTTCAACTCCTTTGATGTCGATCTTTGGAGAATTGTAGGGAGATTCCATCCAAATGTGAGGAAGCATAGAGTGATCCCATTCTTGCATTGGCTCTGTGGAAGACTCATGTCTACCTCCCTTATCATTTCATGCTCAGCAGATGTTGCCCCTTTTCTTGTTGGATAATGATTATCCAATTTCTTTTCAAAAAGGTTAGGACTTGTGTTCAGGCAGTGCACTTCAGGTCACTGGAATTCACTGGCTAAGGTAACTCTTCCTCTCCCGCTCGTCCCTCAGCCAATGCCTGAATTCTGGGTTCCTTGATGACTGGCCTTCCTGTCAGTGGGAGGGTATCTAAATCAATCACTTCGGCCAATCAGGTCAAATCCGTCAGCGTCTCTCTGTCACCCAAATAATGAGGGTGTGCAGATCAGTTTGTGGCCCTGGTGCTGAATCAGATTTTCCCTTTTTCTTGATTCATTCATTGGGGATATCAGAGGTGGGGGTGTGGGGTGGTGGTCACTATTTGAACCACCATTCATTGCCCATCCCTAATCACCCAGAGGGCAGTTCAGATTCAACCACATTGCTGTGGGTCTGGAGTCTCGTGTAGGCCAGACCAGGTAAGGATGGCAGATTTCCTTCCCTAAAGGACATTAGTGCAGCAGATTTTAAGGGTTTTTTTGGAAAAAAAACGTAATCACCTGTCACAGGGAGATTTGAACCCATACCCCCAGTGTCCTGGTTACGTTGCTGCTACCTCCCCTTACTTGATCATGTATAATCTGGGTGTCCTGAAATATTGAAACAGAAGAAAAACTTTCATTCCATTTCATGACTTCAGAATGCCCACAAGCCTTTCCCAGTCAATGTGTTATTTTTAAAGCACAGTCACAGGGTTATAGTATCAGCAACATGTGCATAGCAAGGCATCTGCTTTATGATGCTGATTGTGGGAGAAGTTTGGCCAGAGGACTTATAAAATACCCTCACTCTTCTGAAATTTTATGGATTTGTTTACATCCAATTAATGGGCAGAAAGGGGTTCAGTTTTATATCTTATCTAAAGGACAAAATATAGACCAGCACAGCACTGAGATATTGTGCTGCAGACCCAGAGGGAGAATTAAAAAGATGACTTTCAGACTCTGAGTCAGCCACGTTTGACACTGGATGCCGTGACTGGGCAGTGCCTCAGCGTATTATCGAACTGAAACACCCTTTCACACCCAGGGGACAACTCTGTATATGGGTAAAACACATCAACTTGAATGTTTTGAGTGAATGTGCTGGACCAACACCACTTACTGAATGTTTGAAATGACCTGAGCTAGATTTGCAAAGGGGCAGGAGAAAGAATTTTGCTAAAAGAATTCTAGGACTTCACAGCAGAACAGGAGGCAGCCCTGTTAACCCTGTGGCCCTCTTTGAATGAGGACTCACTTACTGAGCAAGAGTCACATCAAATTTGAAACATTAACTATGCTTTCTCTCTTCACAGCTGCTGCTAGACTTGCTGAATTTCTCCAGCATTCTCTGTGTCTGTTGCCGATTTCAGCATTTCAGACTTTAATCTCATTCTCCTGTCCTTTGTATTTGTCTCTCCTTGATTGCAAAACCAACGTCAAATCTTTCTCCCATGTCTGTTTGCGGTTGGGTTTTCTGCTCTGCATTTTTTGAGGCTGTCTATTGGTCTTTTCTGACATGAACAGTTTGGGATTGGGATCTCCCATATTCTAACAGGCTGTTACAGCTTATATGTGCTTTTTCTGGTTTGGCAGTTGTTAGACACTGGACTGTGCAGCCTTGCACTGCAGGAGAGATCCCTCACATCTGCAGTATGAGACTTGATTTTGCCAGAGCCAGGGCGAACCCATTGTCCACATTGCTGTCTCCAGTCTGTTTCCAGGAGTCAGGCCTACCCTGAGCATGACCAGGTGCCAGCACCCATCTCAGCTGAGGCAGAGGTAGGATGTTGCTGGGACTTGCATGTAGCAAGTTGACCAACGCAACTGGCTGAAGAATTTTTTTTTCTCACAATCTTAATTTCTTAAAATTTGACTTAAACAGTTTGTTGACCTCCTTACGCAAAGTGGTCCTTTAAGTTTGAAATCTTCCCACTGTTCCCACAGCCCATACTCAGCTTGATATCGAGATGAGAACATATTGGCGTCCTTGTGTCCAGCTTTGCTGAGGGAGTGATGGAGAATGTGCTCGACAAGGTCATTCTCCCTTACCCTTGTTACAGAGATAGTGACTCTAACTATACAGTACAGGGAGACGAACATCAGCCAGGCTGACCTCATAAACAAGACAACATGTTTCCCATTGATCTTTGAACAACTTCCTGCTCTGAGGTTCCCAAGAAGTAAATGTTTATTCAAAGTTGTTTAACAGCACATCTTATTCTGAGGCTGCTTCAAAACAATCATTACCCTGTTATCATTCTGCAGCTACACAGGGGTGTACATCTGCAGGAGCTGGGCAGAGGGAATTACTGAGCGAGTATTTTTGAAGAAGCTGGTTTGATGTTAAAATAATATCGCTGTGGCCATTTTGAAATCTGGATGGGCTATAACCCTGAAACACACATCTGCAGGGTGTAAATGGAGCTTTTTGGCTTTGCAAGACCCTCAGTGCTGTTAACCCACTGGGACTGGCAGCTCTTGCCCCTGCCCCTTTCACAATCTGCCTCCACACGGCGGCTACACACTCCCACTTGCTGGAGCGGTATCACCCAGTGCATGGTGAGGGGGGCACCACTGTGCACCTTAGAGGCAGCACTGTCCCTGTTCATGATTCCATGTCACTTCTCTTCCTGAGGCATGTACAGCTGACTAAGTGAATACAGATCACCCACTATGCTCCCCCTTCCCAATGGAATGAGTGTCATTCACAATAATTTACAAGGTAGGAGAGTGTTCAAGATTATACCCCCACACCATGTTACTGATCGAAGGACATTGGCATCTCTCAGCCTTCAATGGCAGTAAAAATCAGGAGGGATGTAAACCAGTCTGACTATTCACTGTGAAACAACAGAAAAACAAAGATCTGCAAATTCTGACAATCTAAAAGAGGAACAGAAACTGCTGAGCAATCCATGCAGG
>NC_057712.1:113305326-113315986 GCF_004010195.1 Chiloscyllium plagiosum | reverse complement strand
GGGAGGTTAATGTGAATAACTATCACTGTGGGAGGTTAATGTGGATAACTATCACCGTGGGAGGTTAATGTGGATAACTATCACCGTGGGAGGTTAGTGTGGATAACTATCACCGCGGGACGATGATGTGAATAACTATCACCGTGGGAGGTTAGTGTGGATAACTATCACCGCGGGAGGTTAATGTGTATAACTATCACTGTGGGAGCTTAATGTGGATAACTATCACCGCGGGTGGTTAGTGTGGATAACTATCACCGCGGGAGGTTAGTGTGGATAACTATCACCGCGGGACGATTATGTGAATAACTATCACCGTGGGAGATTCGTGTGGATAACTATCACCGCGGGAGGTTAGTGTGAATAACTATCAATGTGGGAGGTTAGTGTGGATAACTATCACCGTGTAGATTGTAAATTCAGGCCACCTTTACTATCTCCTTCACCTGGGTATGTTCCAATCGGAGTGTGATTGTTACCCCATCTCCTTCTTCAGGATCTTACTGCTAATCTCTTTGCTTTGATCTTTCTTTGTAATTACTTATTGTCTCAAGTAATGCATATGCATTTTTAACACCAAAGTCTGTCTGGTCTTTTACATTTGACCAAATTGAGCCATTTATTCCCCAGTTTTATTTCCCCAAAGACCTTTAACATTCTTTAACATTTCTCTCCAGTGATTTTCATCTCTCCATTTCACCATCCTGACTGTGCCACCCTGTATTCCATAACTATCAGTCGCTCAGTCGTACACAACCTGAACTCAGTGAGCAGACAGACACAAGGTTAAAACCTGCCACCCTGCACCGTTAGGATAAATGCAAGAATGCCACATTACAAATGATGACATCAATGTATACAAGAGGAGGAAAGCCTGCTGATTGGTTGGTATACTGCCTTTGATTGGCAGTGTCTCTGCTGACTGGCTTATCCTACTCCTGTATCAGTGACCCAACAGGAGCGCCCCCGAGTCCTATGGTCATCGAACTGCAGTTACCGATCAAAATGGAAACATTCCTATCAATGTCCCTGCTGTTCTGACCTGCTTTTCATTCGGGCCAACGAGGAAGCTGTGTACCTAGACCAAGTCATTTTTCAACTTTCAGTCATGCTGAGCTCTTGAGTACATCCTCCCTGTTTCAATCCAGTCTATAATTTATCTCTCTTCTTTCATGAAGACTGGTGCAAAGTAATTTATCTGAAATACCTTTACCTCCACGTGGATATTTGCCCTTGTGTCATTAGCAGGCGAGACATCATTTTCAGCTTGACAATTCAATTTAATTTGCCTGCTAATGTTTTCCCGTAACCTCTTGCTGCTTTTCACATTTACATGTTCAATTCCCCTCTGTACTTTCTTTGGCCTTAAGCATATTAGAGTTACTCTGACCTTTCCTGGGGAAAGAGCAGTGAAATGAGTTTTAATGGAGCACTTTTCATTGTAGCACAATTGGAACAGAACCCTTTCAAAGTGAATGATGAGTCAGAACTGTTTCTGGGCCCTGTTTCACTCCCCTCCTGACCAGCTGTCGGGCACCTACCTGGGAAATCCTCAGGAAGGGGCCAGCACAGGCCATGCTGCTCAATTCAGGCAGGCAAAGGGTTTCCTGAGGCCGCACGCAGAATCAGAGAGGTTGGCAGCCCCAGCAGGGCAATCATTGCATTGTTGCTGCAAGATGGCAACTCAAGGGCACCACCACCTTGACATGTCCCATCTCAAGGGGCAGTAAAGGACAGATGCTTGGCCATCCCAGGCTGGGGGAGACACTGCATTCAGAGTGTGGTAGGGCGATCCTGCCAGTGCAGCAGGCATTAGGACCTTGCCAGTGCAGTCGGCAGTAGGATCCTGCCAGTGCAGTCGAAACTGAGGAATCCTGCCAGTGCACTCGGCAGTGGGGGGATCCTGCCAGTGCAGTCGGCAGTGGGGGGATCCTGCCAGTGCACTCGGCAGTGGGGGGATCCTGCCAGTGCACTTGGCAGTTGGGGGATCCTGCCAGTGCAGTCGGCAGTGGGGGGAAATTGCCAGTGCAGTTGGCAGTGGGGGGACCCTGTCAGTGCAGTTGGCAGTGGGGGGACCCTGTCAGTGCAGTGGGCAGTTGGGAGGAACCACCAGAGCAGCTGGTAGACAAGGCTTGTGAAGTGAAAGAGAGCTTGAGTAACTCCCAACCCCATGCCAGATGCCAACAAGACACCTCCAGTGGGTGATCTGTCTGTGCCAATCTGTCCACAAATATTATTGATACAGATTAGCTGCCTGTCATTGGTGGGACAGGTGGACTCTGCCCGTGCTGATCACACTCTGGGGCACACTTGCTCACTGACCCAATCCTTCCTTCAGAGTGTGACTGGGAAGATCCCACCAATCGTATGCCACTCATAAGGAACAGATTGGAGCTCATACAGTGGACAGGAACCAGTTATAAGCTTTATAATACAGGCCTTTTATGAATATAACCACGATTATAATTGACAAATGGCCCTTGAGAAAGGCAAAAGTGAAGACTGCAGATGCTGGAGATTAGTGTCAAGGTTAGTGTGGTGCTGGAAAAACACAGCAGGTCAGGCAGCATCCGAGGAGCAGGAAAATCGATGTTTCAGGCAGGAGCCCTTCATCAAGAATGGCCCTTGAAGCCACATTAATCATTGTAATCATGAAGTTTTTAAAAATAACTGATGCCTCAGTGTGATGAAAACTACTGGGTTGTTTGTAATTTGTTGTCCTGGTGGTTTAATCCTATAAGGGTCAGAAACATTGTGTGTACAGGAGTGGTACAGAATATTCTCCCTGGAATGGAGCTGCTTGTGTATGGATCTGGTTTCCATGGGGCAGTACCTGATTGTAAGCTGGCAGTAACAGAGAGCTCAGTGCAGCGGATTGATGCCTGTGCTCCGGGAAGATTAGTTCGGAGAAGGTTGAGTACCTCTGTGACTTCCAAAGAAATGCTACTCAGGTTTGATAATACACTGAATACTGACACTCCGTATCCAGTCCATAATGTTCTCAACTTAAACCTTTTGTGCTTTTCAGAGCCTCTGTGGTGTAAAAAGCCCTTTATGTCTGGATTTGTGACAAACCCGCAGAAAACAAATGATCTCGGCTGATCGCGTTTGGAACATACTTTTAACACTGAATGCACATTGTTGATGAGTGTCAGTAAACCACTTTGAAAATCACCATTTTACTCAATGCCTTTGAACACCTCATGTCTTACAACTGAGCTACACCGAGAATCCTTTCATTCTTGCAGCTGGTGAAACCATAACTGAATGGCAACTCTGTCTTTCAGCCAAATGATGTGATGGGCTTTTAAGATCCCCAGGGACAGAACCTTGGTCTAAAAGTTGCTCTGCAGTCTGCATTGACAGCAGCTTCCAAACCTGCACCTTCACTGCCTTGGAGGACGAGAGGTGCTGACACCACCATCTGGGAGTTACTATCTAAGCCACCCACTATCCTGGCGTGGGAAGATATTGCCAGTATTGTTCAGTCAAAGCTCTGGGATTGCCTCCCTTACAGCACCGAGGGCGTATTGGCACAACACAGACTGTACCACCTCGACAATGGGCCATCAACATTGACCAAGTCAGTTCATGCACTTTGGATGAATTAATTAAAAAAAACTGATTCTAACTGACAGTTAAAAGAACACACTTTCTGATTACCTTTGGGGTAAGCCTGCTCCACTGATTGAGACCAACTGAGCTCATCGTTGTGCATTCTCTTGTTGTTCTGGGAAATGCAAATATTCCTGTTTCCATGACAACACCCTGTGCAGACACAAATGTAGTAGACTTCCCATTCCCACGCACAGAGGAGGGAGTATAAACACCTTTCACTTTTGGAAATAAACCTCAAATTTCATTAGATTATATTAAAATACATTCAGTTAGTGGATGTCAGTGTGGATGAGGTAGTTACTGCTGAAAACTTATTTACTTTCTTTCTGATGTTTGCACAGATGTGTCTACACTTTTGATTCAAAATATCAAGTTGTCCTTTCACGGTAAACATTCTTTCAAACTGACTTCCTGGCTTCAGTGACTACTGTTGTTTTAAACGTTTCGTCCCCTGGCTAGGCGACATCATCAGTGCTTGGGAGCCTCCTGCGAAGCGCTTCTTTGATGTTTCCTCCGGTGTTTATAGTGGTCTGTCCCTGCCGCTTCCGGTTGTCAGTTTCAGCTGTCCGCTGTAGTGGCCGGTATATTGGGTCCAGGTCGATGTGTTTGTTGATGGAGTTTGTGGATGAGTGCCATGCTTCTAGGAATTCCCTGGCTGTTCTTTGTCTGGCTTGCCCTATGATAGTAGTGTTGTCCCAGTTGAATTCATGTTGCTTGTTGTCTGCGTGTGTGGCTACTCAGGATAGCTGGTCGTGTCGTTTTCGTGGCTAGTTGATGTTCATGTATGTGGATTGTTAGCTGTCTTCCTGTTTGTCCTATATAGTGTTTTGTGCAGTCCTTGCATGGTATTTTGTACACTACATTCGTCTTGCTCTTGTTGGGTATCGGGTCCTTCGTTCTGGTGAGTTGTTGTCTGAGCGTGGCTGTTGGTTTGTGTGCCGTTAGGAGTCCTAGGGGTCGCAGTAGTCTGGCTGTCAGTTCCGAGATGCTCCTGATTTATGGTAGTGTAGCTAGTCCTTTTGGTTGTGATATGTCCTCGTTCTGTGGTCTTTCTCTTAGGCATCTGTTGATGAAGTTGCGCGGGTATCCGTTTTTGGCGAATACCTTGTATAGGTGTTCCTCTTCTTTTTTGCAGTTCTGGTGTACTGCAGTGTGTTGTGGCCCTTTTGAATAGTGTCCTGATGCAGCTGCGTTTGTGTGTGTTGGGATGGTTGCTTTCATAGTTTCGGCGAACAGAACCACAAGAACGAGCACCCAAACTACAAATCTTCGCACAAACTTTGTTGTTTTAATCTCTATCACATGAGCTGGTGCTATTTTTTTAAACTTCTATCCCCCAAAGTCTAGAGAGTTGAGGGCTGACCTAATTGTGTAAACGATCAAAGGATTTGTTTGGGAAGATGTAAAGAAGCTATGTCCTCTGGTGACTGAGTGGCATAATCTTCAAATTCAGCTTTTTCAGACGTGAAACGAGAAAGCTGCTTTTCACATAAAATTGCGTGGGGATCTGAAATTCAGTCCCGAGAGGTTCCTGACACCGGCACACTTTAAATTTTCAAAGTTGATGGATTTTTGTCACTTAAAACTATCGACATTTATTCCTAAATAAAAACCGAAAGAACTGCGGATGCTGTGAATCAGAAACAAAGACAGAAGTTGTTGGAAAAGCTCAGCTTTCCTTCTACCTGTCTTTGTGACGTCCGCAAATTACACTCCCGTACCTTGAGTCCCTTCGTCCAAATCATTGCCGTGCAGGCCCTAGCACTGCCCCCTGTAACGCATGACATTCGGCCATCTCGATTCAGCAGGCAGGTCACTCTGCTTTCCCAGTCCAGACCTAGGGACCCATCTTGCCCAACGCGGAGAGAAGTGATCAGGAAATTGGCAAACTGAGGACTTTAAGTGGACATTAGTTCACAATTTAAGGGCCTTTATTGTTGGCAAGTGGAGAAAGCTGTTTGTGGATCTTCTTTCCCAGTTCCCAATTGCAGGGATGGCAAGAATAGGGCAGGGAAATCTCGCCAGGGAAATCTTACCAATGTTTCTCCTTTCCCACCACCTCCATGAAGAGGAAAATCACGCCGATTTTTGTTTGATCTTGTTTACATGAATTTGTTTAGTGGGTTGGGATTACACAGGTTTCCTGTCTAATAGTGATCCGCTCCACTGTAAGGAACGACTCTGCTAAAGTTTGGGTGGGTCACTGTCACTGTCATCTGTTTGGACCTGATTTCTTGCCCTGCAACATTGGCGGAGTGTGAGAGGGAAGAGGATGTCATGGAGACTTCGGACAACAGAAGCTCTTCACAGAATGTTTCTTCCTTTGTATTCAGCCGGATATTCTAGGGTACAATAAGAGTGGATGTATTTCTCACAGTTTGGAGGCCCGGTTTGTTTCAGAGTCAGCGGATGGCTTTGCCAGTCTCCTGCTGGGAGTCGAGCTGCTGGAAATGGCTGCAGACACGAGGCTGCTCAAATACTCTCTGAGACTATTGCAAAGTGGCACTGACACTTGCCTGGAACTGGGTCATCAGGCTGTTTGCAGGAGGCACGTAACTATGGAGACGAAGCCAGCACCAAGGTTAAAAAGAAAGAGGAACCAATGTGCTCGAACTGAAACATGTAAGGGGTGGGGGGGGGGTGGGGGGGTGTATGTCGCTGAATCGCGAGTTTATTCTCTGTGAATCTATTAATTCCTGACACATCTTCGGAGAATCAGAATAAAAATGAGTCAGCCAGAATTAGGCTGGTCAAATAACAAGCTAAACCCATCATCAGGAAATTTACCAAGAAAATTTACCATTATCTTCCACTGTACTGATATGATTGGATATGATTTAGGATTTTTTAGATTTAGATTTAGACTTTATTGTCACGTGTACTCGAGTACAGGAATACAGTGAAAGTGTACAATGACACCACACACGGTGCCATCTTAGGTACAAAGTACCAAGGTACAGTATCATAAGAATAAGGTAGAAAGAAATAAAGAGCAAAGTTAAAAGTTAAACATTACAGACCTTCCTAGTATTAAGTAGAAAAATAAAGAATTAAAGTTAAAGTTTAAACATTACAATCTTTCTAAATAGGGAAGTGAACTGACTGAAGCACGTTTTGATATAAAACAAATGCATTTTCAAAATTGCTGTATTACTGAGTCCTAGTTTGGTTACAATACCACTATAGCATGCCTGGGAGCTGTACTTAAATCCAGTTCCGATGATTGGATGGAAATCTGACCTCTGACTGCTGCTGGCTCTCAGTGTGGGATGTGTTGAGGAAGCACAAATCTGTTCAGATGTTGCAATGATTTCTGCTGGATGTGTACTGTCAGCCAGAGAGACTGTAACATTGACCAGTGCAGAGAATAGAAAATGCTGCAGCAGCTGATGCTATAAATTGGAGATAAGTCAATGCTGGGCAGCATGGTGGCTCAGTGGTTTGCACTGCTACCTCCCAGCGCCAGGGATCCGGGATCGATTTCAGCCTTGGGTGATTGTCTGTGTGGAGTTTGCACATTCTCTCCGTGTCTGCGTGGGATTCCTCCGGGTGCTCCGGTTTCCTCCCACAGTCCAAAGATGTGCATGCCAGGTGAATTGGCTATGCTAAATTGCCGAGAATGTTAGGTGCATTTGTCAGGGCTAAATATAGGCTAATGGAACGGGTCTGGGTGGGTTTCTCTCTGGAGGGTTGGTGTGGACCTGTTGGGCTGAAGGGCCTGTTTCCATACTGTAGGGAATCTAAAAACGAGAGAGGGAAGAGAGGGCACCAAATGTGAAGAAGCATTTGATTTGTCAGCATTGATGTCTGTCACTAATAAACACAAATAAATAGTTAACTTGGTGGGTTTTAGGCAAGTAAGTAATTTGGCGAGTAAATTAAGCATGAATTAACAGGCAGATAATACTTGAAATAAAAAAAAGTGATTTCATTCCTAATAGTCAACACAATAAAGACAAATGTAAGTCAAGCTCAAGACCAGCATTTCTCTCCATCAACATGCAACTGCACAGCTCCACGATATGCCATTCTTCATTCACTCAGAGTAGGTCAGGGGTCCTATCCAACAAGGGCTTTCATCTTCTGTTTTCATGGATTCAATTATCATTAGTAAGGCATACTTTTATAAACCTATTCTCCCCAGTTTGTGACAGTTCAGTTGTTGTAGTTTTCCAGCGATCTTTCTAACTGACCAACAATGGTCCAGTTCTAGAAAATCACCCAGCGCTTAGCATCTCTGAGTTATTCATACAGACCTAGGTTTTAGATCTCTTTGCAAGCTTGCGTATTATCTCCTGTTTCCTGTTTTTATGTGATCTCCTCATGAATGAGATTTGGTTCTTCTTGTCAGAGGAATTTAGTATGTTCCTTTTCCTGTCTCGATCTTTTTTTGTGTCTGAAACTGTGTGCTGATCACCCCTTTCCTTCTAACTGTATCTTCTTTTTAGTAACAATGCCTTTGTTTGTCTTTTATGGGTCTGGTTGCATTTTTGTATATTTATTTCCTTCTTGTTGGCATGACTTCTAGGTTAAAGGTCACCAGACCACATGGACCAGCATCTCCTATTCAAGAAAATTCCAATTGATCGCTTTACAATCTTTGCAAACTCTTAAACCTTCCTTTCAAACATATCTAAAAGCAATTACAGATACCACATGCATTATGATTTTTTTAATTGTACTGATGAAAGTTTGTCACAATTTATTCACTAAGGATATTGCAAAGTGGTTATACTGTTGGTTGAAAAATAACTAATTGTTGGCGATTGTATTAGGGGCAAGAAGTGTGGTGCTGGAAAAGCACAGCTGGTCAGGCAGCATCAGAGGAGCAGGAGAATTGACATTCGATCATAAGCTCTTCATTAGGCTCTTCCTGATGCTCGAAACGTCGATTCTCCTGCTCCTCGGATGCTGCCTGACTGGCTGTGCTTTTCTAGCACCACTCTTTTTGACTCTGATGTCCAGCATCTGCAGCCCTCAATTTCTCCCTGATGTATTAGGGAGAAATCCATTGCTCTTCCTCAAAAACTGGAAGTACTGTGGATGCTGTAAGTCAGAAACAAAAATAGAAGTTGCTGGAAAAGCTCAGCAGATCTGGTGGCATCTGTGGAGAGAAATCAGTGTTAACGTTTCGGGTCCGATGACCCTTGCCCAGAAGCCTCAGTTTGAGGGAAGGGTCATCTGACCTGAAACGTTAACTCTGATTTCTCTTCACAGATGCTCTGCCAGGTGTATTATTAAGTATGGCAGATGGAAAATCTAGCTCTTGTCGTCAGAAAACTGACATCACCATGCTCCAGTTTCTTAAGGTGATTTAGCAGGCCTGATGCTGATTTATTGCTAATTGGTGTGTGCAGTATTTCAGAATGCATGCCTCATTAAATCTGTTTTCTCTTCTTAGGTTGATGTGCTCAAGGCAGACGTGGAGAGTGCAGAGTGGAAGATTCTGGAAAATCTAATTCTGGAGAATGTCATTGAAGAAATTGGACAATTGATTTTTGCAATTCATTTACACTGGCCTGGGTTTGAGATTGGTGGAAATGACAGTGATGTTGTTCGGTTTTGGTACAGCCTTCTGAAGGAGCTAGAACTGAGGAACTTCAAGCTTTTCCACAGTTATAAGGATATAAATAAGCCACAAATCTTCCTACGAAAGCAGGCTTTCAATGCTAGTAGCAGCTACATACTAAGCTGGATTAATACCCAGTGGAGATAGCATTGAATGAGGAGATAACGCATTGGCAACAAACTGCACAGCTCCATATATTTTGAGGACAGAACGGGCATTATACTAGAATCATGACTTTCAAGTATTTAAATTAGACCCTATGTAACATCAATTGATTTGCTTCAGAGAAAGCTATCAGAGATCAATAGTGTGTACCTCCCTCAGGATAATTAAAGAATCAAAGACCTTTCAGAGGAACAGTTAAAGTTGTGACTGTGGCTGCTTAGTTCCAGAACTTACTATGACGCTGTGGCTTTCTACAGACAGAGGAGTGAAGAGGGTCAGTATCTGATTTGAACATTACTGAAACTAAGACCTGCACAGTCATCGTGCCACATTTGGACCAGCTCAGCTGTGACATGTCAAAGATCACTGTGGAGTGTGGGTATTGGAGAGCCCCGTCTCAGGGTGGACAGTCACCAATGTTGGTGACAAGGTGATGTTTTCATTTCTATTTCTTTATGTAACATTCAGGAAAATAAATAACTTGCCTTTTCTGTGGCTGTCATAAAATTAAATGCTTAATTTACAAATAAGGACTGTTCGTGTTTCACCCACCTAAAAATAATAGAAATAATTTACATTAATATCTATTGTGTCTCTTAGAAGAACATAGAACAATACAGCAGAGGAACAAGCCTTTCAGCCCACTATGTCTGTGCCGAACATGATGTCATTCCAAAGTAATCCCATCTGCCTGTATATGGTCCCTATCCCTCTATTTCCTGTATCTCCACTTGTCTGTCTAAATGCCTCTTAAACGTTGCTATCATATCTGCTTCTACCACTCTCCTGTCAGCACATTCCAGACACCTACCGCCCTTACGTAAAATCTTGCTTTGTACATTTCCTTTAAATCTGCACAATTCCACTTTAAACCTATGCCCCCTAATATTTGACATTTGTATCCTGGGAGAAAGACACTGACTATCCACCCTATCCAGGCCTCTCAGATACTTCTTTTATATACTTTTATCAGGTCACCCCTCAGCCTCTGACACTCGAGTACATTAACCACCTTAACCTGTCTACCCCCCTCCCTCACTCCAACCTCTCACCCTCACAACGCGCAGCCCTCCACTCCCTCTGCTCCAATCCCAACCTCACCATCAAGCCAGCGGATAAAGGTGGCGCAGTGGTAGTCTGGCACACTGACCTCTACACCGCTGAAGCCAAACGCCAACTCGAGGACACCTCTTCCTACTGCCCCCCTTGACCATGACCCCACCCCCCATCACCAAACTATCATCTCCCAGACCATACAGAACCTCATCACCTCAGGGGATCTCCCACCCACAGCTTCCAACCTCATAG
>NC_057712.1:113301150-113303364 GCF_004010195.1 Chiloscyllium plagiosum | reverse complement strand
CCACCTATCCACTCCACCCTCTCCTCCCTGACCCATCACCTTCATCCCCTCCCCCACTCACCCATTGTACTCTATGCTACTCTCTCCCCACCCCCACCAGCTTATCTCTCCACGCTTCAGGCACTCTGCCTTTATTCTTGATGAAGGGCTTTTGCCCGAAACGTCGATTTCGCTGCTCCTTGGATGCTGCCTGAACTGCTGTGCTCTTCCTGCACCACTAATCTAAAAACAGTTAATGTCTGTCTAACCTCTTCTTTTTGCTAATACATTGCAATCCAGGCAACACCCTAGTAAATCTCTTTTGCAACCTGTCCAAAGCCTCTACCTTCTTCCTATCGTGTAGTGACCAGAATGGCACACAAAGCTCCAAATGTGACCTAACTGAAATTTTATATAAATTGCAACATGACTTGCCAACTTTTTTCTAACTCAGTGCTCCTAACAATGAAGGAAAGCATACCACATGCCTTCTTTACCACCTTATCCACTTGTATTGCCACTTTCAGGGGGTTATCGACTTGCACCCTAAGATCCGTCTGTATATCAACACTCCTAAGAGTCCTGCCATTTACTGTATACTTTCCTCTTGCATTTGACTTCTCAAAATGCATCACTTTGCGCTTGTCCAAATTAAAATCCATCTGTCATTTCTCTGCCCAGCTTTCCAAATGATCTATAATCTAATGTATCCTTTGACAACTTTCCTCACTATCTACAACTCGACCAATGTTTGTGTCATCTGCAAACTTACTAATCAGACTACATACATTTTCATCCAAATCATTTACATGTATTACAAGCAACAGAGATCCCAGCCCTGATCCCTGCAGAACACCAACGATCACAGACTTCCAGTCAGAACCATCCCCCAATGCCCCCACAATTATCCTCTGTCTTCTATCATACAGTGCAAAAAGAGGCCATTTCGCCCATTGAGTTCACATCACCCTACCAAAGGGCATGCCACCCCATACCCTACCCCTGTAACCCTGCATTTCCCATGGCTAACCACCTAGCCTGCACATCCTTGGACACTACAGGGTAATTTAGCAAGGGCCAATCCACCTCAATTGCACATCTTGGGACTGTGAGAAGAAATGAGAGTACCCAGAAGAAACCCACGCAGAACGTGCAAACCCCAAGCAGACCTTCGCCTAAGGCTGGAATCAAACCCAGGTGTATACCAAGCCAACTTTGTATCTAGTTTATCAATTCGATGTGAATCTCAATTGTTTTAATCTTCTGGACCAGCCTACCATGAGGATTGTCAAATGCATTTGTAGATGCTTTCGTCCATGTGGACGACATCAACTGCCTTACGCTCACTAATCACCTTTGTCACTTCCTCAAAAATCTCAATTGGATTTGGGAGACGTTTTTGAGAGAAGTCCTTCCCTGCATAAAGTCACACTGACGATCTCTAATTAGTTCATTTGTTTTTCCAAATACGAATAAATCTTGTCCTTAAGAATCTTCTCCATTAATTTCTCTACCGCTGATGTAAGACTCACCAGCCTTTAATCTCCTGGATTATCCCTGCTGCCTGCTTAAACAAAGGAAAAACATTGGCTAATCTCCAGTCTTCTGGAAGCTTGCCTGTGGTTAAAAAGGAGCAGCTGTTACAGCCAGAAACTTTTCCTGTCCTCCATCTAGGATTACCCAGTATTACTATGGGAAAGGATATGGAAGATATAAACTGTAGGGAAATAGATGGTGACACCTTGCAAAATGTCCATATTACAGAGGAGGAAGTGCTGGATGTCTTGTAACACATAAAGGTGGATAAATCCCCAGGACCTGATCAGGCGTAGCCGAGAACTCTGTGGGAAGCTAGAGAAGTGATTGCTGGGCCGCTTGCTGAGATATTTGTATCATCGATAGTCACAGGTGAGGTGCCGGAAGACTGGAGGTTAGCTAACGTGGTGCCACTGTTTAAGAAGGATGGTAAGGACAAGCCAGGGAACTATAGACCAGTGAGCCTGACCTCGGTGGTGGGCACGTTTTTGGAGGGAACCCTGAGGGATAGGATGTACATGTATTTGGAAAAATAAGGACTTATTAGGGATAGTCGGCATGACTTTGTGCGTGGGAAATCATGTCTCACAAACTTGATTGAGTTTTTTGAAAAATTAACAAAGAAGATTGATGAGGGCAGAGCAGTAGATGTGATCTATATGGACTTCAGTAAAGTGTTCGACAAGGTTCCCCATGGGA
>NC_057712.1:113213064-113300794 GCF_004010195.1 Chiloscyllium plagiosum | reverse complement strand
TCAGAGTATTGAGTACAGGAGTTGGGAGGTCATGTTGTGGCTGTACAGGACATTGGTTCGGCCAATATTGTGAGCAATTCTGGTCTCCCTCCTATCGGAAAGATGTTGTGAAAACTGAAAGGGTTCAGAAAAGATTTACAAGGATGTTGCCAGGGTTGGAGGATTTGAGCTATAGGGAGAGGCTGAACAGGCTGGGATTGTTTTCCCTGGAGTGTCGGAGGCTGAAGGGTGACCTTACAGAGGATTACAAAATTATGAGGGGCATGGATAGGATAAATAGACAAGGTCTTTTCCCTGGGGTCGGGGAGTCCAGAACTAGAGGGCATAGGTTTAGGGTGAGAGGGGAAAGATATAAAAGAGACCTAATGGGCAACTTTTTCACACAGAGGGTGGTACGTATATGGAATGAGCTGCCAGAGGAAGTGGTGGAGGCTAGTACAATTGCAACATTTAAATGGCATTTGGATCGGTACATGAATAGGGAGAGTTTGGAGGGATATGGGCCGGGTGATGGCAGGTGGGACTAGATTGGGTTGGGATAGCTGGTCGGCATGGACGGGTTGGACTGAAGCATCTGTTTCCATGCTGTACATCTCTAGGACTCTATGATTCTATAAAAATCTCTGTCTACGCCCCAGCAATCTCCTCCATTGTGGGTCTTGTTTACCTTAATATTTTTCAAGAAGTGCTTCACATATAGTGAACTAGTTTAAATTACATTTATGGTTATAAAAGCAACAAAACCAATATTGTATCCAACACTATGACGAATGATTACAATCTAAATAAATGTTTAGACAGGAGAATTGGGAAAAATCAACTACTTGCAGAGTCTGTGAAAGGAGTGATATCAATTTAAAAGTAATGTTAATGGTTAGAGAGATTGGGAAAAATATTTTAATAAAGGGATTGGAAGTCAATGCTTTGTACAGGAAGCGATTGAAGAGAACATTAGACACAGGAGCAGAAATAACCATCCGGCTTTTCAGCCTAATCTGCCATTCACAAGACCTGAAATGATCTGGACAATCTAATACATCTTTTAAGGAAAAATTGGATAAATGATTGAAAGAGAGGAAGATGCAGAGATATTGGAGAGGTCATAAATTGCATAATTGATTTTGAATTCCTTCAGATAAGAGCTATAAGACGTAAAGGGCCGAATGTCCTACTATCGTGCTGCAAATATCAATGGTTCAGTTTAAGATATCTTGTCATGGTTGAATGTGAGTTTGCCAGGATGTGAAAAGTACCATGACCATGGGTCAGACCTTGAAGTACCTTGGACAAATTTCATGTGCAATTCTAAAATGTATTTATTGTAAAGTGGATTGATGTAACCGAAAATGGCTGCAGATGTAAATTGTGTAAGTAGCTGCCTGGAGAGAGAGAGCGCGCCACAGAATGCCACATCTAAGGCTGTGAAGGGAATTTCAAACAATGGCCCTTCATTTGGGAGGGGAAGGAATGAGGCAAGTTGAAACAGACTGGACTGTGATCTGTTGTGACCACAAAGATAACGAGGGCTGACATGCTTGATGGCAAGGTCACCTCTGCAGATTATGTCTCAAACTGCAGGCACATTTTGTGTGTTTTCAGTCTGGAGGATACACAGGACAGTGGTTAAAAAGCTTCAACTCCACTATGATGGACTGATAGCATAGAAAGCCCAGGCTTGGTTTGAGCATTAGCATGCTGTGGAAGTCACAGAGGAACAGTCACTCCTGTGTTGCAGGTAGAAGAGAACTCACTCTCACCCTGAGTGATACAAGGTAGTAAAAAGGAAACTGGACAAAAGATTCTCTTTCACCCCTAAAATTGGAACTCAATCACAGTCAAAAGGAATCAGAACTACTGAGTCTCAACCACTCAAGCATCATAAAACTGACTGTTCAACAACTCACACCAATGGTACTGGTAACTTCCAACATTCAACTATCCCCTCTTCATAAAAACAATTCAGAGACTGATCTGTATTTTCTGTTATCTTTTGGACTCACCTCTTATTTATAATGTGTGCTATGTTGGTGTCTTCTTATGTTTATTAATGAATAAACACTCTTTTTGTGAATTGCATTCCTTTTAAAACACAAGCTTATTTGAATCTAGCAGACAAGTATTCTGAAGAAAAAGGATCCTTTTCACATTGAGGGTGGGAGGTTAAAGAAAGTGAGCCACTTCATCCGTCATCATTGGGAGATTAATAGTTTTGGGCTATCCTGTGTGAAATGATAGTGAATTGGAGAATCTAGCCCAGAGTCTAGTTGTAACATAAGAACAGACTGCCCCTTTTAAAAGTCACCTTCATCTGAAACAGCAGCGACTCAGCATAAATGTTAACCAAGCAATCTCTGATGGGAGACTTAGAGCCATGTTGTTATGGATCTGAGGTGAGAATGCTATCACTAAACTGACATCTTTTTACCTAATGGACGAAGATTGACATAAGTTCCACTTCTCATAAGTGGATCTGCAGGAGCATCCAAACCTGTAGCTTTCTGAATGATTAGAGATTAAAATAGAGTGGAAAATGAGGCTTATTATAAACCACATAATGGACAAACTAACAAAAGTAAGATCAATGGGATTGAAAGAGAAGTGGCAATGTAAAAACATAAGAACAACAAGTAGTGATCAACGGTAGCTTTTTAGACTGGAGAGAAGTATGCAGTGGTATCCCCCTTGGTTGATTTAAGGATCACTGCCCTTCTTGATAAATAGTAATGATCCAAAGCTGGCCATACAGGTCAATATTTGAAAGTTTGCAAATGGCATGAAACTCAGAAATGCATAAATATTGAGAAGGGTACAAACAGACTTCAGTAAGAGGTAGATAGACTGATGAAATGGGCTGATGTCTTCAATTCAGCACACAATCTTTGAGAAAGGAGTTCAAGGCCTTGGAACTGGGATTGGTGGGAGAGGTCAGTTACAGGGAGAGGCTGTAGATGATGGGTTTGATGTTCTCTGTGCAAAAAAGATTTGGAGATTTGATTGAGATGTTAAAATCATGAATTATTTTGAACCGTGAGAGAACATGTTTGCACAGACAGGGTCAGTCACAAGTGAACGCATATAAAGTAATTGGCAAAAGAATTGAAAATGATGGACAAACATTTTGAATGCAGTGAACTGTATTGATCAGAAACCGTGCTGTCGAAAGGGGAATGGAAGCTGATTCAATCGCAGTGTTCAAAACAACCACAGAGTGCCATCCAAGTTCAGCGGGTTATAGAGAGGGCAAGTGGAATGTTGGCCATTACTTCAAAGGGAATAGAGAATAAAAATAGAGAGATTTGTGGAAACTATACAAGGCATTAGTTAAACCACAGCTGGAATACTGTGAACTATCTTGGTCTCCTAATCTAAGGAAAGAAATACAGGCCTTTGATGGCAGTCCAGGTTGATATCTGGAATGGAGGGATTGCTTTAGGAGGAGAGGTTGAACGTTTTGGGCCTGTACTCATTAAAATTTAGAAGAATGAGAAATTACCTTCCTAAAACATACAAGAGTTGGAGGAGTCTTGACAGGGTAGATGCAGAAATGTTGTTTCCCTTTTGAGAGTCGAGAACCAAATGGCATAATCTCAGAGGGAACGATCACACATTTAAGATAGAGATTAGGTGGAACTTTTCTCAGCAGAGAGTGAATTTGTGGAATTCTTTATCAAGGAGTCTGTTGAGGCTGGGTCATTAAGTACTGTATATTCAAGGCTGAGACAGATTTTAATCAGTACAGGGAAAAGCCAGGAATGAGGAGTTGAAGATAATCAGATCAGCCACGGTCTCATTGGTGAACTTGACGGGCTGAATGACTGCTATTTTCTATGGTCTTATTGTAACTGCACATATATTGCCCACTCCAGGAATGATTGCAGCCTTTTCCATTTCCATTGCACATTGGCATTACAAATGAGAAGAAAAGGTAATGCAGGCTGCACTCAGCATCGCACCCACCAACCCCACCCAGGACATTCATGTTTCCTGCCTTGAACTTTCAGTTCTGACATTCCATACATTCCCATCCCACCACCAATTATTCACCCTCTGCATACCAGCGTTTTGCCTGCAACTCCTACAATAGATTTGCTTCCCTCCCTGGCACAGTAGTATCACCTGATAACCCCTCCTTGACTCTCAGTGAGCAGATCCCCAGGAATGACCATGGCCCTGACTGACTTGGATGGATAGCTCCAGCCTGTGTTACTGGAATCCTGACTGACATTCCTGAAGCTCCCAAACTGACTCACCAGAAATCTCTGGATTGGTTGCACTGCAGTAATACTGAAGCCCTGAGCCTGCCCACCCCAAGTGTTGACTGAGCATGTCTAAACCCCCTTGACTGAGATTGGACAGTGCCCAGAACTCCCTGTGACAGGTCACTCTAAATGATGACATCCCCCTTAACTTGACCAAGACCTACTTTCCTTTGACCTTGAGACATGGTAATTTGGCTGACACACATGCAGTAGGTTTGCCGCATTAGCTGCTGGCGCACGGTGTCAGTGTAACATTGATGTAGTAGCAACATGTCCGTCCACTTGACTGATCACTCCTGACTATCGCCTGGCTTTGTGCCAGTGTTCGACAGCAGAAGAATTATGTTCTGAACAAAGCAGCAAAGCACAAACAAAAGGCAATGTGAGGCAAAAGGCAATGCGAGATAAGCTTCCAAGTGGTTGCAGAACGAGTAAGCCCAATGAAACCAAGTGAGAAGCCCTGAGATGTACCTTGTTCTGATGCATGAGATGGGCGCATTGCAATGTAAGGTATCAGTATGCTCCAAAGTGCAGTATAGAATTCTTCATTACAATACTGATCGAGTTGGAGATGTGCCATAATGAGGCTGCTGCATGTTCAATGCCAGCTTCCATGAGGAAGGATGCAGCTGGGTTTTTGGGAACTGCTGTACAAGGTGGAAGCGTGGAGGTGCCAGTAGTGAGTGGAAGGACCTGCTCTGATGTCCATGCTGGGAACTGTCACAGTCTAGTTTCACTCCACCATTTGGAAGAATAAGACATTGCAAATTAATGAGGTGAGATCAGGTACTAATGAAACTATTCAAACCGTTATGGAAATTCCCACTTAATTTTCAAATGGAGAGAATCTCATTTTATCAATCTCACTACATTTTCACAAATGATTTACCATTGCCCCTTGTTCAGGCAGTGGGAAAATTAAGCCAAAGATATCATTCTTAAATATATCCAACGAATATTCTCTTAAAGCAAGAATATTTTAGAACAGCACTCAATTGCTCTGATTTCACTGGTTTACATTTGTGGATATGTGAGTTAAAAGCTTGAGAGAAAAATAGCCTGTTACAACTAGCACTATTATAGATGTAAAAATATTTTTTGCATAATTCATTGTTGTGAATGTCTCTTCCATTAGAAACTCTTTCCAGCTGATGCTAAAATGAATCCAAAGTCATAAATGTGAAACAGCACCATAGCAACTAGAGAGCTGTAAACTGCAGGGAGCTTGAGACTGCAGGGAGCTTGAAACTCCAATGGGATTTTTGGAATAAAAACTCAATTGTTAAGTAATGGAACTTTGCCTAGAGGCATAACATGGGAAATTCAAATCAAAATTTGTATGAACAGCTGATGCAAATCTCACATTTCAGGTAGAATTCAGATCCTCAGTGCTCACTGGTTCAGGGCAGCTGCCAACTTAAAACTTCTTAGAACAAGTTCTCAAAACCCAGTGGGTTCCTGTGAAAGTACAGGCAGATCTATTAGTCAGATAAAGCAAAATTGTATAAATCTTCACACCTTTCTTTTCAAGCAAAAGTAACATGGCTTCACTCAGGTCCTAACAGTAGGAACAGTGACCAGTCCATTATTGTTGTCAGCACCTGATCAGAATTTGAGATGCTTTAGCTTCTTGGCCTTTCAAGTGGAGGGCGGAACTTGTAAATATCTAGGAATTGACAGTACAATGCCAAATAGTGGGAGGGGTAGTGGGATAAAGAGAATATTTTTACCTCACAACTGATTTCTTTTAAAGTGTTCATTCCATGATAAATGGGCACACTACGATTCTGACCTCATGTGCAGGACAGAAAATATTCACAGGGTATGGTCTGAACTGAACAACTCTAAGGGAGTGGAATATGGTCACAAGGGTGTTTTTGTAAAGGAGGTCATTGTAGAGGAAATAAATAGTCTAATATAGGAATGACTGGTATTCAGTGTGAGATAGTATTGAAGATAACTTCGAGATTCCTAGGGTTTATGTGGCAAGAGGCTGGGAAAATCTTCAAGGTCAACACTGAGACAAACTGTTCAGAGAGTGCCGTTTACAGTTCCACTTGATTAGAATGAGGCACACAAAACTCCCCCATCTTTACTTTTTATCTCATCTTTGATTAAAATTCCCTGCTAAGAATCAGCTTTGAGTCACATCAAACATCTACATCTTAGCCTTACAATGACAATAATGTATGGTAACAGGGAAAGTACTGCAGAGAGTGTCAGAGAGCTCAGGAATAATAGAAGGAAATTTGACTGATAGCATAGAATGAGGAGAAAGTGAGGACTGCAGATGCTGTGGATCAGAGCTTAGAAATGTGTTGCTGGAAAAGCGTAGCAGGTCAGGCAGCATCAAAGGAGAAGGAGAATCGACGTTTTGGGCATAAGCCCTTCTTCAGGATTCCTGGCCTGCTGTGCTTTTCCAGCAACACATTTCTAAGCTCTGATAGCACAGAATGGCAAGTTTTCTTTGTTAGGTGCAGAGATAGCACTGTGTGCTATTAGGGGCCAGATTTTCACTTGTCATTTCATATCAGAGGTTTGCAGGCCCCCGTCTTGGGCCAATAGGCACTGTACTGGATTACTGCCACAGCCCAACCTCGAGCCACTTTTACAGACGTTACCTTGGAATCAGAATAGTTACTTACCTTCAAGCAGTAGCCAAACACAGACCATTATGGAGAGTGCCACACTGACTGGTATTGCCAAACCATGGTGGTCTCACAGCAAACTGCAGCGAGGATTCATGAATAATCCCATGTGGGCTCCCACACTTGTTACAGCCACTGGGAGACAGCTTCAATTCTGGTCATGCCAGGGAAGAATTACCCTGGTTTCTTCATGATTAGAACCAGACAGTTGTGGCTCTTTTAAAAAACTCTTCTTTGGAGGGGTGGTGGACTTCCACCTCAGTCAGTGTAACTTATGAGTCTGTGTTGAAGGACTTCCCAGTGGCAGACTAACTTCAGAACCCTAGAAGGAGTTATGATGGTGAGCTCTGTCCTTGGATGTGACACACTTTGTAAAGGTTGAAGTTGATGGGTCACGAACAAGTCGTGTGGAGTCATGTTGTGGGACTGAGACCCAGGAATGGAAATCTATCCTAGCAAAAGAAACCTTACTTTACTGAGCCTACTCTGCTACTTCTGGTCAGTTCCTCTGCAATAGATAAGAGTACATAATCTAAGCGCTAAATCAAAGACTGAAAGAGAGTACTGCTTTATTAGAGATACTGCAATTTGGTTGAGTTACTGATGGAAGCCTAGTCTACTTACACACGTGGATGTAGAAATACCTATGGCACTGCTCAAAACAAAGTTCTCCACTCTCCTGACTGATACTTTACCTTCAACTATCATAATTGAAAAGACACTATCAGATGATAACTCACTGCTTGGGGAATATAGTCATGTACAAACCGGCTGTGCTTGTCTATATAATTTGGCACTTCCAAAAATAATTTGAGTGTGAATGGCTATGAGCTTCTCAGGATGAGCAAAGTGCTATTTAGGCATATTGTCTTGTGTATAATTAGTAATACTGACAACTTCAAAATCAAACAGACTAGCTTTCAATAATCACTTATTTCTTGCAGAGATCAACAATCTCTGCATCACAGGTAAATTAGAAAATATAACTTTTAATATAAAAACATGTGAACTGGCAAAGACTCCAAATGTAGCCTTCAAAAATAAGTTTACTTTAGAGTTGGATGAAAGGAGGAATCACTAAAAGCCACAGACGAGGAACCCTGCTGCTTTCTTTATGCTTACGCTGGGTAAATATTTGTGGTTTATTTCAACATAGGTTTGTTGGCTTTCTACTACCCACAAAGTAAAAAAGGTTTGGTTTCTCAGTCTTTGCACTATGTATTTGTAGAAATAGACTCCCTACCTCAGCTCTGAAATCGATCAGCCTGATAACTTGTCACCATGCCATTACATTTGTCTTATTTATGGTCCTTACAAATGGAAGCCTATTACAATTCACAAATGTGAGCTTATCCAATGCGTCAGATAACTTGATACAAGATATCATAACAGCCTATATACTGACTGACCAGTCAGGATATAAAAATCTGCATCAAATCACAAAGAATGATTCAATTTGAATTTCCAAAATACTATTTAAAGTGCACAATGAATAATGAATGATCAGATCATGATCTCTTTTGTCACCGATTTATAAATTCATACATGCTGTTTTCAGCGATAAAAGTTCAGTGTAATTTTCTTCAGTAAAATGCTTTCTTAATGCCTGACAAAGTTGACTGTTTGACATTTTAAACTGAACTTCAGTCTTTCATATGGTCTGCTTGAAATTGAAAAGAAGTTCTGAAACAATTGCACTCTCACACACGCAATGGAACAGTAAAGTATATGTATATGACGCACTGTACACCAAGTAAGTCAGTTTTAAAAAGTCCTCTGAACTCCATTTACTGTTAAGTCTGCAAAGCTCATAAGTGTCAAAAAGGTTTTTTTAATCATGCAGCACAAAAGTATTTAAAGACTTCTGTTAGAAACTTGCAAACACCAGCATGGATGGGCTTTATTGTCAACTTTACACCCTCTTTGCAACTTTCTATAAAAATCCAGACACATAAAATTTCTACTTTCTGGTTCAATCTGCATGCAATGATAGGGAAGTATGATGAGAAAGTGATGAAAATACTCAGCAGTTTAGGCAGCATCTGGGGAGAGAGAAACAGTCAATATTTCAGGTTGGCAATTTTCTTCAGAACTAGAAAACATTATGTAACATTCCCCAAATCTGACAAAAGATCATTTGACTTGAAATCATAACTCAGACTTTTGTTCTACAGATACAGCCTGACCTGCTTAATGTCTCCATCTTTTCCCACTTGTATTTCAGATTTCCAGAACCCACAATTTCAACTTCATTTCCGTTTTATCAATGTTATTTGCATTCCACTAACAGTCATGAAGTTATATATCCAGCTCTTTGTACAAATAGTCTCCATTGCATAAACAGATAGCATTGCACTGAAAGGCAAATTCTTCTTAAAGGGTTCATGGTACAGAATGTTCAGTTTATGACTCAAATTTTAACAATTTTACAATAACTTGAAACAGAAAAATAAAATATCTCCTTAATACAAACGTTTAAGTCAATATAATCATTTCCAGTTTTGAATGGGTCAATACTTTATGGTATTGGTCTGAATGGTAGGTTCAGGTTGCTGTATGAACAGAAATTTGAAGAATGGTCACTTTCAGTAAGGAGAGATCATGGTGGTCAAATTCCTTACAGTAGAATGTCTGCTTCTCGTGGTAACTGATGATCATCAAACAGAATTGCATTCTTAGAATTTACTAATGTCAAAATTGGATGTTCATATTTTCTTAAAAATCTAAGAATTATGAAGAAACACAGTCAATGCCCAGTTTTCATTAATAAATGTAATAGAAGATGTTTTTCTCTCTTCACGGATGCTGGTACAACCCAAGTTCTCTTTTTCAGCCAGCATTTTGTTTCCATTTACATTTAAAAACTGGAAGTTGTTTTAGGTTGTGATTTTATTTGAAGTTTTAAACAGAATCTACACAGAACATTACTCAAATTCATGAAGATGTTGAAGGATATGCTTCAGTGTTGAATCTTTCAGCTTAGCATATAGCCAACTCTGCCGGAGCATTTCCATGTCTTCAGCCAGCAAGGCAGTCAACAAGTATCCAGTCAGAGAGCATTCCGCAATGAGTCTAAACACAATTTCTCTGGAGAGACTTATTACCAAGAAAATTCTGAAGCTCCAGGAACTTCCATCAGTCCCACAGTTTGATCTGTCCATCCCAGCCACACGTGATGACTTTGGATGTTTCATGTGGATGCCAAATTGCACTAATGCAGACCTTATCATGTGCTTTGATTCGAGTGTACAGTTTGGTCGTCTTCCAGTCCCATATATTTAGCTTTCCATCAGCATCGCCTGAGGCCACATAACTGTTTATACAAATAAAAGTTAAAATACGTAGAATAACATTTTTCAAACAACATTCAAAAGATTAGAATACTGATTATTAGATGTATTAACATATATGGACACTAAAATAAGCACTTACGTAAATGATTTCAATGATCAAAAATTAATACTTCCTCTTCCTGTAAAATGACTTTATCTGGATGCATTGCATGCAGAGTTTAAAGAACAGCCTCATTTATAATGCCGCCACTGGGCGGCACGGTGGCCCAGTGGTTGGGCGGCACGGTGGCCGTAGGGGTATGGGTGGTTTGCGCTTCGGCGGGTCGGTGTGGACTTGTTGGGCCGAAGGGCCTGTTTCCACACTGTAAGTAATCTATCTATAATTTTAATATGGCAGAAAAAATGTCACAAACAATGTGCTATTGTTGAGGATTTTCATAATCACAAGCTACTAGCCAATACTTTGAAATCAATCACTGAACATTAACAAGCATGCCATTTTTATGTTTACTTCAAATACCCATAGTTTCTAACTCAATGTTCAGACATCTGTAATACAAATGACATTCATTTCCAATTAAATCTCAATCCTATGTATGCCTGCTAATAATGATCAAGCCAAGGAATAAATGCATGATAATGGGATCGAATGTTAAAAAAATTAGTTTTCCCCTTTGGCAAAAGGTTAACGTAATTCAACACTAATTATTGTGGACCGTCTACATTTATAACAAAAACCATCTCTAGAATGTAGGCACTGTTGGCAAGGCCAGCAATTATTGTTCATCCGTAAGTGTCCTAAAAAAGGGAGTGCTGAACTACCTTTATCAACCACTGCTTCTGTGAGGTAAAGGTATTCTAACACAGCAATTATGCAGGAACTTCTAAGAATTTAATCTAGCAACAAAGACATAGCAAGATATTTCCAAGTTAGGAAGTTATTTGGAGTATTTTGAGTAGTTTTGGTCTCATTATCTCTGGAAACAGATTATTGTCAAAGAAGGGATACAATGAAACATCACTCGACTTATTTCTGGGATGGTGGGCTGTCGTATGAAGAGAGATTGGAAAACCGGGCCTGTATTCTCTGGATGTTTCAAACAATGAGAGGTGATCTCACTAAAACCTATAAAATACTTAGACGGGGTAGTTGCGGGCAAGGTATTTTCCCTGGTTGGGGATACTAAAACCAGGGGGCACAACTTAAAAATAAGCGAGCTGCCACTTCAGTCCGAGATGTGGAGAAATTATTTTAGAGAGTTTTGAACCTTTGGAATTCTCTCCCATAGAGGCTGGTGGAGGCTCAGTCTGAGAGTATGTTAAAGTGGAGATTGATAGATTTCTGATTACCAACAGTGTACAGGATTATGGGGATAGTGCATGTAAAATGAACTGAATAATTTGATCAGCCATGATTTTATTGAAAGGTGGGGCTGGCACAATAGGCTAAATGGTCTACTGCTGTTTCTATGTTAATTGGGTTAGAGAGGAATTTGGATGTGATTATACTCCCATGCACTTACTGTCCTTGTTCTTCTAAATGAGAGACCTTTCAGATTTGCAAGGTGCTGTTGGAGAGGCCTTGGAAAAATTGCTGCTGCCACAATACACCAATGCTAGAAGAATGAATGTTTAAAGTGGTGGGCTGGGAGACGATCAAGCAGGTTGCTTCGTCCTGGATATTGTTGAGCTTCTTAATTGTTGTTGAATCTGTACTCCTCCAGGTCAGTGGAGAATAGGTCATCATTTGGAAATTACAGTTAAATACAACAGCAAAACAAATGAATTTACCAGAAAAAAAAGGTCAAATGAAAAACTCACCTCATGTCAGGTGAAAAATCCACCTGACAGGCATAACCTGCCACCATGTGGCCCTTGAAGATTTTTTTCTTATTCAGTCTAAACCTGTTTTGCGCTCCAAAGATGAGAATTTGATTGTCCATTGATTGACATGCCAGCCACTTGCCTAAACAGGACACATTGGAGAAATTAATCAGGCTTTTTACACGTGAATACACATCTATTGGGTATATTTATCTAGACAGGTGTAAAATGTTTTTGTAGGCTGAAGAGCTAACAGAAATGTACACATACCATTCCCTCTCCAGCAATAATCTTGCAACTAACAATTGTTATATTTTCCACTCACCTTGCATTTGCTTTAAAATGAAGAGAGGATTACATGAGCATAACCATTCAATCCCCACAGTGCAGAAGCAGGTTGTTCAGCCTATCGAGTCCACACCAAATCTCTGAACAGCATCCCACTCTGACCCACTGCCCTGTCCTGTAATCCTGCATCCACCCCGTGGCCAATCCACCTAACCTGCACATCCCTTGACTCTATGGGCAATTTAGATTAGATTATATTACAGTGTGGAAACAGGCCCTTCGGCCCAACAAATCCATACCGACCCGCTGAAGCGCAACCCACCCATACCCCTACATTTACCCCTTACCTAACACTACGGGCAATTTAGCATGACCAATTCACCTAACCTGCACATCTTTGGACTATGGAAGGAAACCGGAGCACCCGGAGGAAACCCACACAAACACGGGGAGAACGTGCAAACTCCACACAGTCAGTCGCCTGAGGCGGGAATTGAACCTGGGTCTCTGGCGCTGTGAGGCAGCAGTGCTAACCGCTGTGCCACCGTACCGCCCACAAATTAGCACAGCCAATCCACCTAAGTTGCATATCGCTGGACTAGAGAGGAAACCAGAGCACCCAGAGGAAACCATGCACTCATGGGGTGAAGATGCAAACTCCAAACTCCAGGAGTTGCTTGAAGATGGAATCAAACCTGGGCCCCCAGCGCTATGAGGTAGTAGTGCTAACCACTGAGCTACCCTGTATGAAAGCCAAGTTAGTAGATTGTAGAAATGCTGATTTTGAGGTACTGAAATAAACCATGGGAAAATAAAAGATACAACATTTTTGGGGAAGAACAATGCAGAATAACAGTGAGTACCATTTATGAATGTTTTTAACTTAGTGTGGAAAACTATATGCCACCAAAAGGGCAGAGGAAACTACACAATGGTGCAACTCTGATGATGAATAAAGGCAGAATGAAATAATTGAGGGTATGGAAGTATGTTTACATTAAGTAAGTAGACAGTAGAAGAGTACATGACAGAGAATCTGAAGACATTAAGAAAGAAATAATAAAAACAATTTGGAACTCAAAGGAAGTATGAAATTAAATTATCAAGTGACATAAATAGTAAAATATTTTGCAGGTTCATTAATTCAAAAAGAAAAACTGTGATGGGAATAGGTTCATTAAGAAAAAGACAGGATTATACCAGAGGGAATGATGGAAAGGTGGCAGAAACATTAAATAATTCCATCACTTATAAGCATGCCTGGGGAGAAAGAATATGCAGATACGACATAATGGTGAGATGAGTGATGCATAAAATATATTTGAAATTTTAAAAAAAGGATGAATTGAATTATCTAAGCAAACTAGCAGATAGTTAATGTAATTCCTACATTTAAGGTGAGGCACAGTATGTGGCTAGGAAAATATAACCCAGTCAGTTATAAATTATCTGGATTGTCAAAAGGCTTTCAATAAGATGACCTGTAGATTAATGTATAGGGTTAGAAAATGTGAAGTCAGGAACAAGAGATAGATGAATTGCTAGCTGGCACCAAGACAAAAAGCAGACAGTGGGAGTGGAAGGTAATTATTCAGAACAGCAGAAGGTGGGAAGTATTTTACATATGAATTAAGGACTAATTTTGTTCACAACTTACATTTTAAAAAACTGGACATCAAAATCAAAAGCAATTTCTAAATTTGTGGATGACACCAAATTTGGGAGGGATGGGAGGTAGGAATTATTAGAACTGTGCAGAACTGCAAGAAATTACACTAAGATATCTATAAACTTGTAGAATGGGCAAATAATTCGCAAATTATGTGCACACAGATAAATCTTAGGAAGTACATTTTGGGAGGAAGAATAGGCAATTATTGCTTGGAAGCTGCAATTCTCTGTTGCATGGAGGGATAAAGGGATCCTGGAAGTGTAAAAGACATCATTCAACAAATGTTACGTTGTAGGTTAGCATGGCAATTAAAAAGCAAACCAAGGACTAGATTTTTTTTCCCTGTTTGAGGGATAGAAAAAGAGAGGAGGTTATTTTAAACCTATACTGTATAAAGGTTATTTTAAACTTACAGCACGGTATGCACCTATGCTGTCATATTATAAAAACAATATACAGACATTGGAGAGGGTACAGAGAAGATAGAAAAGGAAGTTTCTAGAAACGTGTGGATATATATATATATATAGAAAAGGATCGACAGACTAAGTCTGTTTTGTCTTTGGAAAAATGTTGAGGGATGACCTAATGGAGACTGTTAAAATTACAGGACCCTCAGATGTAGGAGCAGAAGTAGGTCATTCAGCGCTTTGAGTCTGCTCTGCCATTCAGGGAGACCATGCCTGATCTGATAATCCTCAACTCCTCTCTCCTGCCTTATCCCCATAACACGTGACCGCTTTACTCATTAAAAATCTATCTCAGCCTTGAATACACCTAATGATCCCACCTTGACAGCCCTCTGCAGTTAGGAATTGCACTAATTACCCTCGGAGATATTAAATGGTAACCTCTTAGTGTGAGGTTATGCCCTCTGATGCAGACTTTGCCAAAGGGAAAAGCAACCTCTTTCATCGGCCCTTTGGAGCCCTCTAAGAATCTTAGATGTTTCAAAAGAATCACAGATACGTTATAGCACAGAAGGTGGTCATTCGGCCCATTGATCCTGCACCAGCTCATTAATAAGCATCACTACCAAGTGCTAATCTCCTGCTTACTCCCTAGAAGCTTGCACATCATTTTTGTCCAAACAATTATCCAATAACATCTTGCATAACTCAACTGAACCCACCTTTACAACAGCAGCAGGTAGTGTATTCCATTTCCTAATTACTCACTGAGTGAAAGATTTTTTCTTCACTACATCTTTGCTTCTTTTGCAGTTTTACTTTAAATCTATACCGGTTTCTTTTTGTTCCTTTTACAAGTGGGAACAGCTTTTTTCTATCTACATTATCCTGTCCATTCACAATTTGTAAAGCCTCTATCAGATTTACTCTTCGCCTTCTTTGTTCCAAGAAAATTAGTTGAGCAGTTAGTAACACAAGGACATAATGGTGGGAAACTGGAATGCACTTCCGGGGAGGGTAGTTGAAATGGGAAACTCACAACCTTCAAAAAGTACTTGGATGAACACTTGGAAATACCATTATGTTCAAGGCTAAGAGCCAAGTGCTGGAAATTTAGATTTAGAGGTTTTTTTTGTCACTGCAACCTCAATGGGCCAAAGGGCCTTTTCCGTACTGTATGATTCTATGGCAATAGTCTCCTCTCATTCTTCTGATTACCAAAAAGTACAAGCTAAACCTAACCAACCTCCCTTCATCAGAATATCTCTCCATACCTGAAATCAACCTACTGAACCTTCTCCAGACTACCTCCAAAGTCAGTGTATCATTAGAATCAGAGATATACATTACAGACACAGGTCCTTTGGCCCAACTCATTCACACTGATCAGGTTTTCTAAACTGAACTAGTCCCGTTTGCCTATGTTTGGCCCATATCCCTCCAAACCTTTCCTAACTATGTACCTGTCCAAATGTCTTGTAATGTTGTATTTGTACCTGCCTCTACCATTTCGTATGGCAGCTCATTCTGTATATGCAACATACCATAAGCCATTTGTGAGAAAAAAATTCCCCTCAGCTCCCCTCAACTTAAACCTATTCTCTCAAGTTTTGGACTCCCCTACCCTGGGAAAAAGAACTTTGCTACTCACTTTATCTAATCCCCTCACAATTTTATAAACCTCTAAGATCACCCCTCAACCTCCTAGACTCCTAAAAGTGCCAGCGTATCCAGTCTCTCATATAACTCAAACTTTCCAGTCTCAGTTACATCCTTGTAAAATGTTTTTGCATCCTTTCCAGTTTAATAAAATCCTTCCTATAGCAGGGCGACCAGAACTGTATGCAGTACTCCAGATGTGGTCTTCTCAATGTCTTGTACAGATATAACAACATGACATCCCAACTCCTGTATTCAATGCTCTGACTGATGAAGGTAAGCAGGCCCAACGCCTTCTTCATCACCCTTTCCATGACACTACATTCAAGGAACTATGTACTTGAACCCTAGGTCTTCCTGTTCGAGAACACTCCCAAGGGCCCTACCATTAATTGTGTAAGTCCTGCCCTAGTGTGTCTCAGCAAAATGCAACATCTTGCATTTATCCGAACTAAACTGCAATTCTGCCATTCCTCAGCCTCCTGGCCAAGTTAATCAAGATACCATTATGCCCTGACATAACTTTCTTCACTTCCCACTATACCACCAATTTTTGTGTCATCCGTAAATTTACTAACAGTACTCTCCTATTTTCTCATCCAAATCATTTGTATAAATGCCGAACAACAATGGACCCAGGACTGATCCTTGTGGCTCACCTCTGGTCATAGGCCTCCAATCTGAAAAACAACCTTCTACCACCACCCTCACTCTCCTACCATTAAGCCAATTTTGTTTCCAAACAGCTAGTGTCTCTGGATTCCATGTGATCTAACCTTACTAACCAGCTGACCTTACGGTACCTTGAAGGGCTTGCTAAGGAGCATGTTGACAATGCCTACCACACTGTCCTCTCCCCCCACCCCCGCATCTATGTTCTTGACCACCTCTTCAAAAGACTCAAATTTGAGAGACATGATTTCCCTCACATAATGTCATGCTGACTATCCCTAATCAGTCCTTGCCTTTCCCAATGCATGCAGATCCTGTTTTAGCAAGATGTCTCTAGTTTTACGCTCTATTCCCTTTGATATAAAGGCCAATAGTCCATTTGCCTTCTCTATTACCTGGTGAACTTGGATTCTATTTTTTTGTAATTCATGCATGAAAATTCCAAATCTTTCTGTAGTATTTCTCCACTTAAATAATATTCAGCTTTTCAAATCTTCCAAAGTGCATAACCTCCCATTTCCCCACATTATACTCCATCCAACAAGTTTTTTATATAAAAGGCTTTGACAGAGTGGATCCAGAATGAATGCTTCCTCATGTAGGGAACAGCAAAACTAACAACCATCAATATAGCACAGTCACCAAAAAAGCCAAAAGGGAATTTAGCAGAAACCAATGAGCAGTAAGAAGAAGGGACTAGTTACCACAGCTGGTGGTTGAAGCAATAATATATGGCACCCTGAACAAGCAATTGAAGGAGACATGAATAAATGGTATAATGTTAAATTTAGTTGCATTTCATTTTTGTTATCTTTATAATCTTTCTCAATACTAAAAACTTTGTGATCTCAGCACTCTTTCAATTCTGGCCACTTATATATCCTGGATTTTAACCATTCCAGCACTGAAGATTGCACCTGCAACTGCCTCAGCCATAAGCTTCAGAATTCCTTCCCTCAACTTCTCCTCGTCACATTCGCTGCTCTTCTGGAACTTCTTCAAAGTTACCATTTTCTATCATCTGTTCTAATTTCACCTTATGGGGTTTGGTATCAAGTTTCGTTCGATTGTGCTCGTGAATTATTAAATGCAAGTTGAAATTGTTTGCTATACTGTTAAAAACGTAACACAGCATCTGACAATATTTTAAAATGACATGGGGCCTAATGGTCAGGAAGAGAAGTGGAGAGATTAGATAAACTCACCATTTGGTGACAATGTTACTGCTGGCATAGAGTGCATACTTGGTTCTGCAATGTATTTGAAGTCCACAGGAATGTCCCTGTAAGAGAGCATGAAGACAGATAAGCAAACAAAAATAAAAACTGCTGTTTACAGTTCTAAAGTTCAGCCTATGCAGTCTACTCAAATCCTAGAGATTGTGCTGAGCAAAAAGTCCAAAAGAACAAAACAAGCGTTCACACAAAAGCCAAACCGTCAGATTGATAAACAAGTGGAATAAAAGCTCCAAGAGGAAATTTCAATTGCTTTTTTTATTGTGAAACACAGCAACTATTTTCCACTGTACAGTGAAACAAAGAGAACAAAGTGTATGTCACCATTTGGAGTGCTACATTAGAGTGTCAAACCAGCCTACGAAAGGAAAGAAAATGGGATGATTGTTGAAAGCAGATAAGGCAAAGGAGAAATGAACAACTTAACATGGAGCTACTGCAATTATTAGACTGCTGTAAGAGGTATAGACGATAGATATTCCTAAATGTTAGATGCTTATTTCTTTAGATAGACTGCTCATGAATTTAAACATAATGGTTCAAGCTGTGGTTAAAAATGTCATAAACCTCACCGTGCAATTCAATGCATGAAAGATGAAATTGCTTGAGAGTCAGAAGAAAGGAATGCAAAAGTGCCTTCAGTCAAACCTGATCATATCCTTTAAAATACATATTACTAACATTTATTTAATTTTAGTTAAATTACTGCAACTCTCCATTTATAGAAACATAAAACAGGGCAGAATTCACAGCTCTTGGAATCCAACTAAAGTCTGAAGTAAATTGTAATATTGTGACACCATAAAAATGTAGATAGTTAGACAGTATTTATTACATCCTTTTATTCAACCTATTCAGTGAATTTTTGAACTCTCTGGTTTTAGCTGATAAACCAGATTTTAAGGCTGCCATTATTTTAGGTGCAATTTCCATCTCCTTATCATTCCAGTACTTTATTTTAAATTCAAACAGAAAATGCTGAAAATATCTTTGTTCAGGCAGCATCAATGAGGACATAACAAAGTTAACATGTCTAATGGTTAGACTGCATTAGGAGACATAGACGATGGACATTGCTATTCATAGACAATGCTTGAAAATCTAAACATAATGGTTCAAGCTGCAGTCAAAAAGTGTCATAAACCTCTCCCTGCAATTCAAATTGTTTATTGGTTGTTTGCCTTAACTACTTTCAGACCAACAGTCCTTTCATTGCAAGGAGCTAGATTTAGGCAGGTCAGAGAGTAGAAGAGAAGTATTGACAAAATGGATGATGATGTATGGCAAAAGAGGATGGTATTTGGAGGTAAAGAAACAAATGATGGATCTTGAAGTATAAGTGGCAAGAATAGAATTACTACCAACAATTGCTGTCTGGGAAAAATAGAAGCAGTGGTTAATGATCTCTAATAGTCAAACTCAAATTTGAGGATTGGATAAAAAATAAATGTTGCTTCTCAAAGGTTTATTGAGTTTCATTAGAGTAGTGTAGGAGGCTAAGAACAAATGGAATGGGTGGTGAATTAAAATTACCTTACCTGCAGCTCAGGGTTATGCTGAAGGACTGAATGTAAGTGCTCCACAAATCAGTTACTTACTCTGTATTTAGCCTTTCCAGTACTGAGAAGACCACATTCTGAGTAGTGAATACAGTTTACTAAGTTCAAAGAAATACAAGTAAATTGCTAATTTGTCAGAACATTGTTTGGCACCTGTTCTGATGAAGGATCACAGACCTGAAATGTTAACTCATATTTCTCTCTGTACAGATGCCGAGTATTTCCAGAACTTTCTGTTGTTATTTTGGATTTGCAGCATCAGCAGCATTTTGATTTGAAACTCTTCTCTGGTTCTTGGAGGGAGGGGAAGGGGTGACAGCAGAAGTGAGGGAAATTAGCAAATAAGAAAAAAAAAGGTGTCATGGCACAAGTATTACTCGACAAAGCAAAGGCATCATCAGAAGCTGTGATGTAAAAACCAGAACAGAATCCTTAAATATGAATGATGTAAGGAACCCTAGTGAAGCTAGCTGAGGGAATGAGTTGATAATCCATTCCCAGAAAATGTGATATGGAAGAAAAGGAAACAAAGGGAAAGAGTCATATTTAGGATATGTGAAGGTGATATTAGCATGGAAATTATGGGCAAAGTTAATCAACTCTCTCAGTTTAGGATTAGTGTACAATATAACACTTCCACAGTCATCAACACGTTGGACAAAGAGTTGCAGGATGCCATTCAGCCCATGGTGTCTGTGCCATCACTTTGTTCACACTCCTCTGCTGAAGCTCCTCGATGCTGCCTGAATTGCTGTGCTCTTCCAGCACCATTGATCCAGAATCTGGTTTCCAGCACCTGCAGTCATTGTTTTTACCTCTTTTCCTATAGCCTAGTAAATGTTTCCTGTTCAAAGTATTTATCTAATTTTCTTTTTAAATTCAATACTGAATCTGGGTCTATTAACTACTAAGCTTTCAAGCCATGCATTTCAAATCACTAGAACTGACTGTTGCATCTGGTTCTATTGCCAATTACTTTAATTCTGTGGTTTCTGGTTACTGCCCTTTTGCTACTGTAAACTGTTTCTCCTTGATAACTCCATCAAATTCTTTCAAGTTTCAAACAACTTCTATCAAATCTCTCCTTCAGTTTTTCTGTTTGAAGCAGACCAGTAACTATAACCACATCAGACATGCATCTGGGATTCTGAAACAATTGTTCACATATTTAAATGTCAGAATGCACTATAATCTGTTGCAGAGGTAGTATCAAAATAACATTGTTGCATGACACAGAATAATCATGGAAACAGACTCTCTGATTGACAAGGACATGTGGTAAGTCATGGCACATTAGGAAAATGGTGATGACATCACCAAAGAACAAGCAAAACAAAAAGCCAAGCAGTCACACTGTTACATCAGGTTGTGATTTAGCAGCTCTTTCCTCAAGACAAACTTAATTGTATTTTGCTTTTAATGTTCTTTATTGACTTTTGTAGTATTTTCTTCCCACAATTATTGTTGCTTATTGATGGCAATTCATTGGGAGCACCCTCACATCAGGAACAAAGTACACCACCTTGTATATGCAACTATTACAACGGCTCCCCCACAATAGTCTGAACTGCCAATCATTCATGGTAGGGCTATAGAAAACACTTCCTTGCTCTCACACCAAAGCTCTGACCTAGAGATCTCCAGTTAGAAATCTTTGTTCTTTCACTCCTGTTCTTTTACTTCACGCTAAAAATGCGCATTTCATAATTTCTATTTACATTGCTTGGGCGGCTATTTGTATGTGCTTTTGGATGGCTACTTCAGTTGTGGATTACTTTCTTAGTACCATTATAAGAGCAGAACTTCCCAAAAACAAATCTGTGAGAGTGCATAACGAAAGGAAAAACACTGAATTCCCACTTAAATGACTGTTAGAGGTTGTAACCAAATAAACATCACGTTTCTGAACAAAAGCCTTTAACCCAACTAATGTGGTATCTGTCACAAACATAAATCTTCATTGTCCATTCATCTGAATATTTTGCAGAAGGGTATTTTGACATACCTGAACAATACGACGTGCCATTCTGACTGATCGTGATGGTAACCACGAGGCTACCATCTTGTACAAATTATCTCCTCATTGTACGTTGGACACGCAATGTTTTAAAGCAACAGTGATTATTACTTTCCTTACATAATTCCTGGTACTGTAATTCCTCAAATCAAAACACATATATTCTCTCCCATCCTCCATATCTTCATTAATAGAATAGTTCATGTTGAAACTAAATCTATTTAGAAGCAGGAACAGGCTTACACTGACATGTTAGGCACACATCCAATCTTTTCTGATTAAGAACATAGCCCAGAAAACAGAGTGATCCTAACAGACTGATTCATTCCAGCTGTGGATACACATTACACAACTGCCAGGTCATCTATATAACTACAGTTAGACCCGCAAAATGGCACGAAACATCATCCTCATCATCTGCCAAAAACCAGCTTAAATCTTTTAAGGTCAGACAGCTTGACTTCTAAAAACAATCTATACAAACTTTGAATTTGAATGAACAATAAAACATATTTCAAAGTTAAAAATGTTGTTCCTATTTGTTAAAGCTCTGGCCTATAACAAGTCATGGAGAATAGTCTATATGATTTTGTAGTTTCTCAATAACAAAAGGAAGATTCATGTAGAATAGCAGTGGTGATCATGTGCTGCTTCTCCATTTAAGCAAGAAGAGCTTCCAATTACACAAGATGTACAATACTGAGCTGGCAGTTTGGTGCTGGAGAAATTTATCTTTTTTTAAAGTTGGTGCCTGTTGTGTTACAAGATTGCAACAGGACACATTTGCCAGTGACAACTTCACAAAGCAGTCAAAATGGAAATGGTTACATTTACTTACTTAGGTACAGATGGATTAGGAGGAGTGGGCCATTCAGCCACTTGAGCTTGCTCAGTCATTTGCTAAGATCATGCCTGAGATCAATGGGATTTAATGAGACCATGGCTGATCTCACTGTGAACTCAACTCCATATTCCTGCTTACCACAATATTTTTTAAAATAACAAAGGAGTCAAAAAACTAACTTAACTACCTCAGCCTTAAGAATATTCAATGACTTTGCCTCTGCCACACTCTTGGGAAGAGAGTTCTAAACATTCAACTTCGAGAAAACATTGCATTCATAGAGTCACAGAGATGTACAGCACGGAAACAGACCCTTCGGTCCAACTTGTCCATGCTGACCAGATATCCCAACCCAATCTTGTCCCAGCTGCCAGAACTTGGCCTATATCCATTTAAATCCTTCCTATTCATATTCCCATCCAGATGCCTTTTAAATACTGTACTTGTACCAGCCTCCACCACTTCCTCTGGAATCTCATCCCAAAAGCGCACCACCCTCTGCGTGAAAAAGTTGCCCCTTAGGTCCCTTTTATATATTTCACCTCTTACCCTAAACCTACGCCCCCTAATTCTGGGCTCCCCACAGGGAAAAGACCTTGTCTATTTATCCTATCCATGCCTCTCATGATTTTATAAATCTCTAGAAGGTTACCCATCAGCCTCTGATACTCCAGGGAAAACAGCCCCAGCCTGTTGAGCCTCTCCCTCTTGCTCAAAGCCTCCAACCCTAACAACATCCTTGTAAACCTTTTCTGAACCCTTTCAAGTTTAACAACACCCTTTCAATAGGAAGGAGGCCAGAATTGCATGCAATATTCCAAACGTGGCCTAACCAATGTCCTGTACAGCCGTAACATGACCTCCCAACTCCTGTACTCAGTGCATTTGGTATGAAAGCATACCAAACCCCTTTTTCACTATCCTATCTACTTGCAACTTTACTTTCAAGGACTATGAACCTGCAATCCAAGGTCTCTTTGTTCAGCAACACTCCGCAGGACCTTACCATTAAGTGTATAAGTCCTGCTCTGATTTGCTTTTCACAAATGCAGCACCTCGCATTTATCTAAATTTAACTCCATTTGTAACTCCTCAGCCTATTGGCGCATCTGGTCAAGATCCTGTTGTACTCTGAGGTAACCTTCTTCGCTGTCCACTACACCTCCAATTTGGTGTCATCTGCAAACTTACTAACTATACCTCCTATGTTCATGTTTAAATCATTTATATAACTGATGAAAAGCATGGACTGAGCACCGATCTTTGTGGCACACCATTAGTCACAGGCCTCCTGTCTAAAAGGCAGCCCTCCACCACCATCTTCAGACTTCTACCTTCGAGCCAATTCTGTGTCCAAAAGGCTAGTTCTCCCTGTATTCCATGAGACCTAACCTTGCTAACCAGTCTCCCACAAGGAACCTTGTTGAACGTTTTACTGAAGTCCATGGAGATCACATCCACCACTCTGTCCTCATCAATCCTCTTTGTTACTTCTTCAAAAAACTCAATCAAGTTTGTGAGACATGATTTCCCAAGCACAAAGCCATGCCAACTATCCAGTATCAGTCCTTGCCTTTCCAAATACATGTACATCCGGTCCCTCAGGATTCCCTCCAACAACTTGCCCATCACCGACATCAGGTTCACTGGTCTATAGTTCCCTGCATTGTCCTTACCACCCTTCTTAAACAGTGGCACCACATTAGCTAACCTCCAGTCTTCCGGCACCTCAGATGTAACTATCGATGATACAAATATCTCAGCAAGAGGCCCAGCAATCACTTCCCGAGCTTCCCACAGAGTTCTAGGGTACACCTGATCAGATCCTGGGGATTTATCTACTTTTATGTGTTTCAAGACATCTAGCACCACCTCCTCTGTAATATGGACATTTTTCAAGATGTTGCTATATATTTCCCCATATTCTATACCTCCCATCTTCTTCTCCACAGTAAATACTGATGCAAAATACTCGTTTAGTATCTCCCCCATTTTCTGTGGCTCCACACAAAGACTGCCTTGCTGATCTTTGAGGGGCCCAATTCTCTCCCTAGTTACCCTTTTGTCCTTAATGTTATTTATAAATCCCTTTGGATTCTCCTTAACCATATTTGCCAAAACTATCTGTGTCCCCTTTTTGCCCTCCTACTGCCTTTATACTCGAAGGATTTACTCGATCTCTCCTGTCTATACCTGACATATGCTTCCTTCTTTTTCTTAACCAAACCCTCAACTTCTCTAGTCATCCAGCTTTCCCTACACCTACCAGCCTTTCCTTTCACCCTGACAGAAATATACTGTTTCTGGACTCTCATTATCTCATTTTTGAAGGCTTCCCATTTTCCAGCTGTCCTTTTACCTGTGAGCATCTGCTCCGAAACAGCTTTTGAAAGTTCTAGCCTAATACCCGTCAAAATTAGCCTTCCTCCAAGTTAGAACTTCAACTTTTAAATCCGGTCTATCCTTTTCCATCACTATTTTAAAACGAATAGAATTATGCTCACTGGCCTCAAAGCGCTCTCCCACTGACACCTCAGTCACCTGCCCTGCCTTATTTCCCAAGAGTAGGCAAGTTTTGCACCTCCTCTAGTAGGTGCATCCACATACTGAATCTGAACATTTTCTTGTACACACTTTACAAATTCCTTTCCATCTAAACCCTTAACACTCTGGCAGTCCCAGTCTATGTTTGGAAAGTTAAAATCGTCTCTATCTTAAATATGAGCCTTGTTATTTTTAAACTCTGAATGCTCCCAAAAGGGAGAAAACATCCTTCCAGCATCCACCTTCTCAAATCTTTTCAGAACCTTATATGGCTCAGTAAGATCATTTCATTATTTTAAACACTGATGGTCACTTCATCCAAGTTATTCATGTAAATTGTGGATTGTTGAGGCCCAAACATTGATCCCTGTGTCAATTTTGAAAAACCTAAAATGGTCAATTTATGCCTGTCCCCTGTTCCTGTAAGCTAACCAATCTTTTATCCATGCTAACCTGTTACTCCCTACACCATACGTTCTTTGCATTGTAAAATTTGATGCAGTACCTTGTTAAATGCCTTTTCGAAATCTAACACCACATCGACAAGTTCCCCTGTATCCAACTTGTTTATTTCCTCAAAAAACTCCAGAGTTAAACATGATTTCCCTTTCACAAACTATGTTCTGACTTTGTCAGATCGCACTGAGGTCTAAGTGGTGGTTATTTCCTCCTTAATAAAAGATTCCAGCAGATTTCCAAGTTTACCCACAAATCCCCAATCCTATGCTCATATCTCTTATAAAAAAACCCCAGCAATTATAAGAAAACAATTTTAATTGCTTTAAGCAGCAGTCTACTCCATATGTCCTTTTCACTTTTTCAAAAGTGATGTTCTAGCCTATGTTCTTGGATGAGCGATGCCAATTTGGAACATGGGTCCTTCCATTTGGTGACAGTTCAAGTTAATAAGTTGCTTATTTATGCATTACTCATTCATGACATGCAGCATGTCATGTTAAAGAATAAATAAGTTCTGGAGAAACTTAGATTTGCAGCATCTTCAGAACTCTTCAGAGGAGTCATATCAGACTTGAAACGCTATTCTGTTTCTCTCTCCACAGATGCTGCCAGACCTGCTGAGTTACTCCAGCATTTTCTGTTTATTTCAGATTTGAAGTATCTGCAGTACTTTGCTTTTATTTTCAGTTTAAATATTTAGATTACTTTCCAGCTCAGCCAGCGAAAAAAAAGTTCAATTTTCAATGCTCAAATGTATAGAATCAGGAACTGGCCTTATTGGTCACAGATTTATTGAAACCAGTGACAACTTATTAAAATTCACAAAGCATTGCCCCATTATTACATTAACAACAATCCCTTGAATAATCATAACATACAATCTGGATGATTCTGCTATCTTTAGATTAAAATTGATACAGCTTCCTGCAGAATTAATATGATTTCAAAGAAAATATATTTCTTGCACCTTGAAGGACCTTAGGGCAATTACATTTCTATAATGTTGTCTAGGATGGATTATACGGGTGATGTTGCTAACAGCATCAACATGAATGAGGAATCTGGGTGCGGTGTATGCTGGGAGCAAATTTTAATTTCCGGATTCTATTCCTGTTGGAATGAATGTGGAACACAGTAAAGTGAGAGTCACCATAGGTATCTCTCTCATTAAGAGATGAAAGGTGGTAAGGGTCACCACATCTCAGGCAAGGGGCAATGCTGAGAAGGTAGTATCTTCATGGTAAACCTAGCTGGTATAAGAATGGAACCTGAACTGTTGAGTCACTCTATCACAAACCAGCCATCCAGCTAATTGACTAGTAAATGATAGCAGAGAGAAACTGAGGGAGATTCTGGAGGAGCTGACCAATTAAGCAGCTGCCTCTGGGAACTCCAATAAATTAAGGGCAGCAGGGGAACACTCGATTTGAACAGCGGGCAGCAGAGGTAGGTGCTGCAGAAGTGTGTGGACACTGGTCACAAATAGGGGGTACAAGTAGTACAAATGGGTTAGAAAAAAATGGGTTAGGCACACACATGAAAGAAAGGGAAAAAAAATCAAGAGTAATGGGCACCGCTACGTTATGACCATTTATTTACAGTGTCAGCACTAAGAAATTTAGCATCAGGTAGCAATAGTTACCCATTCTGCTGCCTGGAATTAGCCAACACTTCGTAGATGGTTTCCTAGCTCAGTGGGTGCCCTCTATTCTGGATGAAGAGTGCCATTAATCAAACCAGATACGACTAATTGATTGAGCACTACAGATAGTTGGGCAACCAGTCTCGGTTTCCTGGAGTGTCTTGTGGAGTGGGAAGACATCATAGAATTGGCCTAATGAGACTTCTCTCCCAATTTCACTTCTGCCTCCAAACGCATGGCCATAGGCCATTGAAAAGTGTGTCCTGGATTCCTTAAAGGAGGAAATGCTAACAGAGCAGGTCACTTGTCCAGCAATGGCCTAGGAGAGGCGTATGACAAGTAATGGTTGGAATTCTCATTGATCTATATTTGTCAAGGAAACTCGGGTGTGTACTGGTTCATGTGATTATTGCTCAAACTTGGTTTGTTGCTTAAAATTAACCTAGGTGTCTGTTTTCAATATTCAGGTTAGTGGAGTGTGACAGACAGCATCTGGAATTGCACAGCAGGGGAACTGGATAACACTGATGAATTCGAAATGATTTTCCTTTAAAGTAAGTTAGACTATAAGACCATAAGACATAGGAGTGGAAGTAAGGCCATTTGGCCCATCGAGTCCACTCCGCTAATTCTAAGGTTGTGTCCACGGGTCGTAGTTTCCTCGCATAATGGAAACAATTTCCTAGTGTCCACCCTCTCCAAGCCATGTATTATCTTGTAAGTTTCTATTAGATCTCCCCTTAATCTTCTAAACTCCAATGAATACAATCCCAGGATCCTCAGCCGTTCCTCAAATATTAGACCTACCATTCCAGGGATCATCCGTGTGAATCTCCGCTGGACAGCTCCAGTGCCAGTATGTTCTTCCTGAGGTGTGGGGACCAAAACTGGACGCAGTACTCCAAATGGGGCCTAACCAGAGGTTTATAAAGTCCCAGTAGCACAACAGTGCTTTTATATTCCAACCCTCTTGAGATAAATGACAACATTGCATTCGCTTTCTTAATCACGGACTCAACCTGCATGTTTACCTTTAGAGAATCCTTTAGCACTCCCAGATCCCTTTGTACTTTGGCTTTATGATTTTTCTCACCGTTTAGAAAGTAGTCCATGCTTGTATTCTTTTTTCCAAAGTGCAAGACCTCACATTTGCTCACATTGAATTCCATCAACCATTTCCTGTACCACTCTCCCAAACTGTCTAGATCCTTCTGCAGCCTCCCCACTTCCTCAGTACTACCTGCCTGTCCACCTAACTGCGTAATATCGGCAAACTTCACTAGAATGCCCCCAGTCCCTTCATCCAGATCATTAATATATAACGTGAACTGAACAGCTGCGGCCCCAACACTGAACCCTGCGGGACACCGCTTGTCACCGGCTGCCATTCCGGAGTTTATCCCAACTCTCTGCCTTCTGTCAGACAGCCAATCCTCAATCCATACCAGTAGCTCACCTCGAACACCATGAGCCCTCACCTTGCTCAGCAGCCTCCCGTGTGGCACCTTATCAAAGGCCTTTCGGAAGTCTAGATAGACCACATCCACTGGGTTTCCCTGGTCTAACCTACTTGTTGTTGTGGTTCTGTTCGCCGAGCTGGAAATTTTTGTTGCAAACGTTTCGTCCCCTGTCTAGGTGATATCCTCAGTACTTGGGAGCCTCTTGTGAAGCGCTTCTGTGGTGTTTCCTCTGGCATTTATCACCTACTTGTCACCTCTTCAAAGAATTCCAATTGTTGGAACACCTACTTGTCAGGCACGACCTCCCCTTACTAAATCCATGTTGACTTGTTCTAATCCGACCCTGCTCTTCCAAGAATTTAGAAACCTCATCCTTAATGATGGATTCTAGAATTTTACCAACAACCGAGGTTAGGCTGTTAGATAGTAAAACCTTGCACCTTACCAGCCTAATTGCATTGCTACAAAAATAATATGAAGCATTTCTAATGGAAATCAAGTCCATAAATAGTCCTGTCATCATTAAAAAGTTACCTGTCAGCTCTTTCACTATAGAAAACGCTGCTATGCTGTAGATATGTAGCAATTATCCTGACAGATGCATCAATCCACAGGAGTAAAGGAGAAGTGCTTGTGTCATTCTGATGCTATATATGACTTGGAGGTGCCAGTGTTGGGCTGGGGTGTACAAAGTTAAAAATCACACAACATCAGGTTGTCATCCAACAAGTTTATTTGGAAGCACAAGCTTTTGGAGCACTGCTCCTTCATCCACAACCACCTGAAGGAGCAATGCTCTGAAAGCTAATGCTTCCAAATAAATTTGTTGGACTATAACATGGCGGTGTGATTTTTAACTTTGATGCTATATAGGCTTTTCTTATCTTTTCTTTTCTTAAAAATAATCATTCATGGAATATGGGTGTTGATGGCTGGTCAGCATTTTATCTCCGATCCCTGGTTGTCCTTGAAGGGGTGAGCTGCCTTCTTGAATTGCTGTAGTTCATCTGGTGTGGGTGGACCCACAATGCCATTAGGGAATGAATTCCAGGAATTTGAACCCAGTGACACTGAAGGACAGTGATATATTTCAAAATCAGTATGGTGAATGGCTTGGAGAGGAATTTGTGTGTGGGGTGTTTCTAGATATCTGCTGCCTTTGTCCTTCGAAATGGAAATGGTCGTGTGTTTGGACTATCTGAGGATCTTTGGTGAATTTCTGCAGTGCATCTTGTAGATAGTACACACTGCTGCTACTGAGCATCTGAGGTCATGGATATTTGTAGTTGTGGTGCCAATCAAGTGAGCTGCTTTGTCCTGGATGGTTCAAGCTTCTTGAGCGTTGTTATAGCTGCACCAGTCCAGGCAACTGGGGAGTATTCCATCACACTCCTGACTTGTACCTTATTAATGGTGGACAGGTGCTGGGGAGTCAGGATGTGAGTTACCACAGTATTCCTAGCCTCTGACTTGCTCTTGTACCCACTATGTTTATGTGGTGAGTCCAACAGAGTTTTTGGCCAATAGTAATTCCCAAATGTTGATAGTGGACGATTTAGTGATAGTATCACCAGTGAATGTGGAGGGGGTGTGGTAAGATTGTCCCTTATTGGTGATGGCCATTGCCTAGCATTTGTGTGGCACAAATGTTACTTGCCACTTTTCAGCCCAAGCCTTGATGCTGTCCAAATCTTTTTGCATTCATCAGCGAACATGCCCACTCCTGACCTTACATTGGAATCCGTACCAAATCAGTGTGACAGTACAGCTTCTCGGTTGCCTATTTGCCAACTCATAAATAACTACACAAACTTGGTGCAAATACAAAACAATGGCATCTGAAAATCTGAAGACAGGGATGCCTTCACTTTCAATACAATTATGGTGTAAGTCATCGCAGCTCCAGTCAGGATTTCTATTTTTGTTGTGATCCCAGTTAATATTATTATTGGACAAGTAGAATAAACCAAACTATTTACATCCAACACAAGTTTAAAGATTCTAAGTAAACAGTAAAGTACAATCCTGTTAATCCCAAAAGCATTCCTTTACAGTATTCACAATAGAAAGAATTCCCTTCTCTATCACATCTATAAGGCTTAACTGTTGCTTCAATTTCTAGCATTAAAAATCCAAAAGGCTCTTCTTGGAGCCTTCAAACAACTGTGTTTAGATTTTCTGCTTCAATTAACTCCTTTGGTTGTAACACTGCTGGGATGGAACTTACAAATTAAATTGCTTACATTGATGTAACCTACTTCTTAATAATTCTAAATGATTTCCTTTTAGCAGTAGCAACTGTTTTACACAGTCAGCCTCAGCCATGACTTCTGCAAAACTGTCAAACTAAAACCCAAAAAGGCTTTCTTCATGTGATCGGGATTTTCCCTTAATAGAAAGGAATCAATTTCTGACCTTTTAAACCAAAAGCCTTAAGCACAACTGTTCACTTTGTTAATTCATGAAAATTCTCCAAACGTAAACAAATTCCAATTAACCTCCAATAATTCTCTCTGTAGAACTACTTTTAAAAATGAATTACCATGGCTACTGAAATACTTAAAAACACTGAATATTGAAATACTGAATATGAAAGAAATTAATCATTAACCCCTTCAGATGCAGACCAAATCCCACATACCACTAGATCGAATCCAAACCCGAAAGTCAATGATATTAAAATAAAGATAAATCACACACTCTACATCATATTCTCTTGAAGCCAATCAAGTAAGAAGATCATATATTATGACACTGGAATACCAAAAGTTTACTCTGAGTGTAGCAAATATAAAGAGAAAATAATTGCGAGCGAGATTCCAACAGTTACTAGTTTATTTTAGGGATGGAATGAGGGGAAAAAAATCAATTTGTTTATAAATTAGAAATAATAAAATGGCTGCGCTTATTGTGGACAGCACTCAAACTTTATATGGCCAGCATTACATTGTGCATGCTTGAGAAATAAGTACTAAATACTGCCCTCTGTTGTGGCAAAGACCTGCTGCACCAAGGAGGTGAAGATCACCCAACTCTGCAGCCTCCCAGCGCTCGCCCCCCTCCCAACAAACCCCCACCGAATGTCTTCCCCAACTCCTCCTTCTACAATGGCCAGGGTGAGTGCCATTTGCGTATGCGCTGACATCACTGTGCTTAGAAGTCGGTGACATCAACATACAGGCACTTCCTACAGCTTGATGTGGCCCCTGACATCATGGCCCACTTCTGCCCCTATATATGGGGTCATTCTGCCATTTGGAGTAATCGCTCTATACTAATGTACAAAAGTAACAAATGATTTAGATTTCAGCCTCAACATGACTTTCTTTTTCTCACTGAACAGTTAAAGCTTGAATCACGAAATAGAACATAGAACATTACAGTGCAGTACAGGCCCTTCGGCCCTCGATGTTGTGTTGACCTGTGAAACCAATCTGAAGCCCATCTAATCAACACAATTCCATTTTCATCCATATGACTATCCAATGACCATTTAAATGCCCTTAAAATTGGCGAGTCTACTACTGTTGCAGGCAGTGCATTCCATGCCCCTACTACTCTCTAAGAAAATAAACTACCTCTGACATCTGTCCTATATCTATCATCCCTCAATTTGAAGCTATGCCTCCTCGTGCTAGCCATCCCCATCCAAGGAAAAAGTCTCTCACTATCCATTCTAATTAACCTTCTGATTATCTTATATGTCTCAATTAAGTCACCTCTCAACCTTCTTCTATCCAATGAAAACAGCCTCAAGTCATAGAGATGTACAGCATGGAAACAGAGCCCGCGGCCCAACCCATCCATGCCAACCAGACATCCCAACCCAATCCAATTCCACCAGCTAGCACATGGCCCGCATCCCTCCAACACTCCCCCCACCTCTCACACCCATCCAGATTGCACTGAAATGCTGCAATTGCACCAGCCTCCACCACATCCCCCAGCAGCTCATTCCATACACGCATCAGCCTCTGCGTGAAAAAGTTATCCCCCCCCGCCCCAGGTCCCTTCCATATCCTTCGAAATAATGTACAAATTATGAGTTATTACAGCATACTGAATAATTTCAGGCTGGAGAATGGAAATCTTCGAGATTTACAACAACATATACAGTTGCATGATCCCATTCAGCTTGGGGTTAAGCATCAATCTCATCATAAATCCTACATAAATTTAATGAATGCAATTGCCTGCCAAAAATGAACAAGCTAAAGATGACAAATTCTGCCACATAATCATGTCATTTTTATTAAAATAAAGCAATTGTGTTTTTTTCTAAATTCAACTTTTATTCAATAAAACACTAAGCAACCACACCACCTGACTTGAAATCCTCCTTTTCTTAGATCAACGATTCTTGTTGCAGAATTATTAGTGTGGATGTAAATCAAGCAGTGCAGAACTAAGAGCACTGCTAGAATTATTCAGCAAGGCATCTGAGTTTTGTCATTTTTGCTACACACATAGCCTCCCCAAGTTCATTATCAATACCTCCAACAGATGGAGTGCAGCGATTCAAGAAGGCACCTCCCTACCACCTTCTCAAGGGCAACTAGAGATGGGCAATAAATGCTTGCCCAGCCAGTGGTGTTCACATTGCTGAATCCAGTTTATATGGATTTCAGCAAAATCTTTGACAAGGTTCCATATGGGAGATTGGTTAAGAATGTAAAAGCACATGGTATCCAGGGTAACTTGGCAAATAGGATCCAAAATTGGCCTAGTGATAGGAGACAGAGATTGGTGGTAAAAGGTTGCTTGTGTGACTGAAAGCTGATGTCTACTGGCTTACCACATGGATCAGTGTTGGGTGCTTTATTGTTCATGATATATACAAAAGATATAAATGGGAATATATGGAGGATGATAAGCACATTTGCTGATGATGCGACGGTTGGCCAGGTGAGGAAGGCCTTAAGTTATAGGACGGTATTGACAAGTTGGGCAGATCAGTGTCAGATGGAACTTAACCCTCATAAGTGTGAGCTGATACACATTGGACGAAGCAACAAGACAAGGCAGTACTCAAGGAATGGCAGGATACCAGGAAACTCAGAACAACAAAGTGATCTTGGGGTACTTGTCTACAAATCCCTGAAGGCACAGGACAGATTAATAGGGTGGTTAAAAAGGCATAGGAGAGAATAGCTTTTATCAGTTGTGGTATAGATTATAAGATCAGGGATCTTACATTGGAGCTGTACAAAATTTTGGTTAGGCCACATTGGACTTGCAACCAGTTGCCTCACTATAGGAAAGCTGTGATTGCATTGGAGGGGGTGCAGAGAAGGTTCACCAGGATGTTGGTGAAGACAGGCTGAATGTGTTTGGGTTTGCTTCAGAGCAAAGAATTCTGAGGGACCAGAGTGAGGTGTATATGATTACAAATAACATGTATTTGTTACAAACAACAGGTGCTATGACATTCCAAGTCCTCATCCACTTAAGTTTTAAAGATTGAGAGGTTTTCTGATTCTCGTACTCTCCCAGGCAACGCACTCCAGATTTCCACCACACTCTGGATGAAAAAATCTCCTCTAAACCTCATGCCCTTCACCTTAAAATTAAGGTCCCTCATTACTGACCCTTCAACTAAAAGGAACAGTTGCTTTTATCCAACCTATAAATGCCTCTCAAGGTCAACTATGCCACTAAGTTTGCAAGCAGTCAGGCTTAGCCTCAGACAAAAGGCAAAAAAAAAACTGGAGTTTGTGGTTAGGGGACAGAATTTGTGACAGAGATCAAAGGCAAAGAAGTCTGATCTTCCCAATATTTTTATAAAGAAAATCTTTGCGAATTAAAGCAGCAACTATTAGTAGTTGCGATCCATCATATTGGAGATGGCATGGAAAATATTCGAAGATTGCTGGCAAAGGGTGAGCCAATACATTCTTAAATATATCGCCATTCCTTCACTGTAGCTGAGTTACGGATGGACAATAGATACTGGCAAAGCTAGCAACATGCACAATCTGATGAAGATGCAAAGGTAGGAACGGGTGGTGGAAAGCTCACGTCAAATATAGGGGACGTGACGGCCTATCGCTAGACTGTTAACTCAGAGAGATAGGTAATGTTCTGGGAGGCTGGGTTGCAATCCTGCAATGGCAGATGTTGGAATTTGAATTCAATAAAAATCTGGAATTAAGAGTCTAATGATGACCATAAATCCATTGTCGAATGTCAGAAAAAAAAACCCATTTGGTTCACAAATGCCCTTTAGGGAAGGAAAACGCCATCCTTACCTGGTCTGGCTTACATGTGACTCCAGACCCACAGTAATGTGGTCGACTCTTAACTGTCCCCTGGGCAATTAGGGATGGGCAAGAAATGCTGGCCCAGCCTAATGACACCCTCATCCCATGAATGAATAAAAAAAGATGTAAAATAACATAAAATTACATAGTCAGATCATTATAAAGACTCTTTTCAACAGTACTTTTTGGCATCGTACCCAGATCTGTAATGCATAAAAAACTAGAAATCTTGATTGCACTTTGGAAAATGCATGTGTCAGATGCTAGGCAGACTCATATTAAGAGGAGAAAGAGTTAAATGTAAGTAAGGCATAAGTATATTTCCCATGTATATGGAAATTTCTCAGTCCAATTATTGGCCAACTTAAACTTAATAGGTCCCCCAACTCTACAAATAAAGATATCTGTGCTCTTCCAATTCTAGCCTTTTGTGTATTGTTAATTTTAATCATATCACAGAAGGGAACCATTCATTCATCTGCCCAGACCCTACGTTCTGGAATTCCTTCCCGAAACATCTTTGTCTCTTTCATTTTAGATGCTCCTTAAAACTTAGCTTTTTGCCAAATTTTGATGCACCCGTTCAAATACTTCCTTATGTGAGTTAGTGATTTTTTTGTTTTGATAATGTTCTTTTAAAGTGCCTAAGGAACATTTAATGGTGTTAAAAGATGCTATATGAATCACAAATTGGTCATCTAGTTTCCTACTGATCATGGAATGGTATTTTGATGTGAAGTTAAGAACACTTTAAAATTAGAAGTTTAATGTCTGGTCTCTGCAAGAATGCAGTTGAGATGTCACATTTTATCTCAACAGGGAATTCAGCAAAAGTAGATGAGAGAAGGCTTGTGAAGTACGAACAGCTACATAGATCTATTGGCCCCAGTTGTCTGTTTTAAGTGTTTTCAGGTACTAAAATAGATTTTTTGATCCCCAGATTATTATTTCAGCCTCCTGCATTAGCAAAGTTATTTGAAGACCATATCATACTGATATTTTAATAAAAATTACTGCTGGTGATGTCATAATTTAGTTTCAAAACACTTTTCATGAAATGAGAAAATAGGACTATCTTTGTTTATGGAAAATGCTCATATTACTTCTCCTTGTAAATCATGATAGCTAAATGATGTTTTGCCTGTGGCAACAGTTAAACTTCAAGGTGACAGAAGAAAGCTGCTGCAAAAGGATGAGCAGGTGTGGAGAGGAAATATCAACACTCAAAACACTCAGGGGCAATTAGCAAATTCACTCCAAAAACCCAAATTGGCCAAGTAAAATTAATCATGGCACGAAGAAAGAAAGGCCATCCTTCATTTGTGAAATGTACATATGCTGTTTGAGGAGCTGCTCCTTTCATCAGAGATTGCTGTCCAATCACAGGTTCCTTCTCCCCTGCACTTACTGCTTCACAAGAGACAGAATTGATGATTGGAGGAATAGCAAGAGAAGGATTGAGGAACTTTTGTCTTTAATTCATTCATAGTTGTGCGTGTTACTGGCTTTGCCAGCATCTACTGCCTATCCTTAACTGCGCTTGGAATTTCAGGATTTCAATTGTCATAAATTATAATCAATTGACATAAAAATCCATCTGCTTCACTAATGTTCTTTCAGGAAGGAAATCTGCCATCCTTACCTCATCTGACTTAAATGTGACTCCAGACCCACAGCAAAGTGACTGTTAGCTAACTGCCCAAGCACACTATACAGTTCAACAGCAATTAGGAATGTGCAACAAGCACTTGCCTTATCAGAGATACTACCCCTAGAATTTAAACTTTAAAAAAAATTAAATGAAGAATTTAAAAGAACTTTGAAAAGAATTTTCATAATTCCAACTGTATGAATGATGCAACATTTCACCGTAAAATGTGAAATTACACTTTAAGGGATTTGAAAAAGTCTCATTTGCTTTCATATTTGCTTCAGAGAAATGAAGAAGGCGAAAGACAACCACTGGGTTTGTTTTCCCAGATCCTGAAAGACATTGGCAATGGCAAGATTGGAAAAATTAAATTCTTGATGTCAAGAAAAATGAAAGAGTCAGACAAGGTTTTAACAGCGAGATCAAGCACTTTAGCAGGGAGCAGCCTATCTGCATGCATTAACTTTTCATTATTATTTATTCTTGCTTCATTTATACACATTTTCAATTCTCTTACTTGGCAGAAATTAGAGGACTGCAATATCCCAGCATTAAAGTCAGAGCAGGTACTGGCGGCTCCAATTCTCTGCTTGTTCCTCTATGGTGCCATCTTAGACAGCAGTCCCCAACAACCCTGGCTAAGGATAACCATTGGCTAGTGAGGGTTTGCAGCCACCATCCATGGATTTGCCATTAAACATGATTCAGCTTCACTGCACCATGGCGCACACTTAGAATACACTTGTCCACTTCAATAATGTGTTTTGGAGTGCACTGACACCTATGACTGTAATGCTGCTGCTAGACTATGCAGGGACAGGCACCCATCCCATGCAGAGTGCATCTCAAAGCTGTTCATTTATTTCCTTAGCGTTCGCTCACTTCACACCTACTTGGCTGCTCACAGCATCTGTGCTTTATCTGACCCTTTTGGGCTTTGCCACCTCATTCAGAACTTACAGGTTTCACAGGACTTATTCCTTGCCTTGCCTTTTAGCACAGACACAAAGCTGTGCATCTTGTCACAGGTGTTAGCAGTGATCAGTCAATAGCTCTATTTCTGTACAGCGCCATGCTACATCAATGTCACACCTATAGCTTGTGCCAGTCGCTTACACATCAAAGCATGTGCTTCAACCAAATTGAGACATGGCAAAGTCTCAGGAGAGTAGTCCTTAGTCAAGTGGGATTGTTCTCAGCACAGTCAGTCAAGGACAACATCTGATCTCAGTTCAGGGGCTTGGACATTGTCAGGAACCACTTGGGGTGGCAACGGTCGAGGGCTCTGTATCATCATAGTCTCAGGAATGGGCCAGTCAGTCCTGCAGGTCCAATGTAACTAATTAGCGGTAAGTCAGTCAAGAAGCAGCAAAAATGTCAGTCACGGATCTGGTAACTCAACAGTCAGGGCTGCCCTTCCAAGTTATGGAGTCTTCAGTCCAATTCATCCATGTCGACCAGACCTGTTGGTCTGGGTGGGCTATGGTCAATCTTTGGGGGCTGGTTACTGCTGGGTTATCGGGAGCCACTGCTGTGGAGAGCTGGAAATGTGAAACTAGTAAAGAATGCTGGAAACTCATAAGGGGCAATAGTACGCCACTCAACCCATTAAAGCCTAATCTACCATTCAATTAAGGTCATGTCTTCACAGATGCTGTCAGAACTACTGAGTTCCTTCAACATTCTTGGTGCTGTTTGAGGAAGTCAATTATGGGGATTGAACGCAACATACTGGGATGCAGAAAGGACAGTAATTATGACAATGGCCAACTCAACATAAGGGTTGAAGACAATAATGCACTGGACCACATGGGATGGGGGGAGGTTTATCGACAGTCACCACCCCAGCCCTGGTTTCAATGATGGGGATAGACGAATCAATGTATCACAGTGGTTGGCATGATTGAGCTATATGCTCAGGGTCAGGGGATGTTGTTGGAAAATGAAGATTTAAATGAAGGAATTGGGTGGGAAGCTCAGATGAGGTCAACAGAGAAAGGAAAGAAGAAAGAAACATGGGGTTTGCTCAGTCACCTAGATGAGCAGATTGGGCTGGTTATTATAAACTAGATTGTAAATGCACAATTTAAATGAAAAATGACTGCCACCACCTAGAGTGGCTTGAGTAAGTATTACAGATTCTGTCTGAAATCTCAGACTCTATGTGTGATTGATGTTAATTACATTAATCAGGCAGCATGCGATGCAATTTTGATCATGTCATTGACCATTGTAAACTAATCACTGCTATCTCTGTGTACTAGAGGTAATCATGTGACTGTAAAAGATCACCTGTGGACTACAATTCAAAGGTGGGAAATGATGGGCAAGGTTTCAATAATCTTGCTGCATTAACAATCTGCTATTGTATTTGTGTATTAGATCTTGTGCTGCATATGTCAGAACAAGGTCCACTTACAGACATTCCATATCCCACCTTGTCAGAGTCTTCCATGTCCCAGTGTAATGAATACTACGTTAAACAGTTATTTATGCGTGTTATGGATACCAACTGCTCACATTGATAAGGACTTGTGCCTATTTCTAATACTTTCTACACAGGTCCTTGATGTCATTTTCTCCAGGCAAACAAGGTGCATTGCTGCTGCAGTTTGAGGCTGTCCAGGGACACTGTCACATAATGGTCTTCTGTGGGAGCAGGACTTGCATCCTGAAAGAGTCCTGACTATCCTATCTCCGTGGCCATCAAGGTCACAGCTGTGATAAATTTTTATGTGCTGCAAATGTGTTGCTGGAAAAGCGCAGCAGGTCAGGCAGCATCCAGGGACTGCATCCCTGGATGCTGCCTGACCTGCTGCGCTTTTCCAGCAACATATTTTCAGCTCTGATCTCCAGCATCTGCAGACCTCACTTTCTCCTCATAAAGTTTTATGTAACTAGTTGCTTCGAATTATCCACTGGGGACCTCTATGGGATTTTTCAATCCTACCACTTCTCATTTCCTTGTGATGAGTTTCAGTGCTGCAGCCCAGTCAGTAAGCTTTGCCAATGTAGGTGCAGGATATGCAAATATGCGATTTCCAACAAAGTGTCACCAGAATGTGCCCTCAAAAGCTGTTCTGTTTTGTTTCCTTCCCACTACTGTGAAGAGCTATTCATGGCTGGCACATTCACTTGGTGTACAGCTGGATTTTAAATATGGCACAGGAATCAAAAAACTTGGAAGGTCCCAGCAGTGGTGAGGAAGTACACCACTGATGTTTGCAATATGGTGCAAGGGTAGTGCCATAAAGGCACTGTGCATAGAAAATAACCAATAAAGAACTATGTGAGAACTCGCTAGAGGCCAAGGAGAGAAACCCTCTATAAAACTCCCTGAAATACAGACACCCTAATTTGGTAAACTTCAGCCCATTGCTCCTTAAAAGAATTATGCATAGCAATGCGAATACATGTAGGAAATAAAATCAAAGAATTCAAAAACAGGAAAATTCATTAAGAAGACAAAGAGTTAACAGTAAAGGTTAAAGAGACATGTTGGAGTTTCTCGGGGACACGAGTCTGGCAGGAAGAGGCCAGAGTTTGACTTGGTTTTGGGACTGTACCGTACTTGGGTCAGAAGAATTGTACACATGAAAGCTACAGGATAGAAGTTAGCTTGCTCCCTGGCTGTCCTTTTATTATTAACTTATTGACAGTTCAGATAACAAAATCTCAGTTACAAGAATTAAATGAATATTCCTCAGAGTCGACTGGATGCACACTGCATGCATTCGTGTTATCAGCAAACAAGCATGACACAAGCCCCTGTGTTGATGTTATCGATCACGGAGACTGCTTAACTGGTCAGTTACTCTTCATTTACTTTTTTTTTCTTTTGATTTTTCCCTTAACTGTGTCTGTTTGTCTATCTTACTTTGTGTTAGAGCGAAAACTATTGCGTTTAAATCTTTGGCATTAATTAGAGTTGAGAGTGTGGTGCTGGAAAAGCACAGAAGATCAGGCAGCATCCAAGGAGCAGGAGAATCAACATTAAGGGCATAATTAGATTAACTTGTCTCCTCTGCTAAAGTTATAACTAGTAAATTGTTAAATCTTTTGTTCATACTATAAACTGGTAAACTACTATAGACTTTACAAAGTCTAGTTTTCGTTATTCAGATGTCCTGTTAGGAACCACTAGGGTAAACTTTGAAGGTCATTATTTTAATTTTACTGTTTTTTTATTCATTCACAGTATGAAGGCATTATTGGCCAGGCAACATTTTTTTGCCCATCCCTTAATGGTCAGTGTGCTAACTAGGCCATTTTAGAGAACAGTTAAAAGTCAACCACATTGCCGTGGGTCTGGAGTCAGATCAGGTAAGGACATTAGTGAACCAGATAGATTTTTCCGATAATCAACAATGGTTTCATGGTCATCATTAGACTTTAATTCCAGATTTTCTTTTATTGAATTCCAATTCCACCATCTGCCACGGCGGGATTCAAACCCAGGTGCCCAGAACATTACCTGAGTGTCTGGGTTAGCAGTCCAATGATAATACTAAGCCATTGCTTTCCTGAACACAGGTACAGGGAAGGTGATTTGATGTGGCTGTCTGTCTCTGTCATATTACAAGGCCAACACTTGTTGCCCATCCCTAATTGCCCTGAGTGGCTCACTAGGCCACTTCAGAGAACAGTTAAGGGTCAGCCATATTGCTAAGAGTTTGGAGTCATACACATGTCAGACTAGGGAATGATGACTGATTTCTTTCCCTAAAGGATATGAGTGAACCAGATGTACTTTTACGACATTAATAATAATTTTATGGTCCTCATTAGTGAAACTAGATTTTTTTAGTTTGGGTTTATTTAATAAAGATTTAAGTCCCAGGTTCTATAGTATGGAATTTCTATTCATAGCTCAGGATCTTTAGACCAGGGGTCTGGATTACTTGTCCAGTAACATGACCACTACTTTGCTGTACCCCATTAGATTAAAAAGTTGCACTTTCCTCAGCATTGACTCCAAATTAGGACACTGCTTTCAACAACATTTCTACTCAGGTCCTGCTTACTCTCTGCAGTGTACATTATTCTAGCATAGATAGAGAGCATTCTTATTTTCTAAACTGCCACATCTAAAAATTTCAAGTTCTATATCATCAATTAAAAGTTATGTGTTAAATTCACTCAGATTAAAAAGTAGATAACTTTCCAAAAGCATTGCATTCTTAATGGAATAACTATTCATTGAAGGTGTTCAGTTTACAATTACGTACAAACACAGCAGCCTCCTGTTATATTAAAATCAGTTAGAAACGTAATCCAACCAACTGGCACACGGCCATGGAGAAGTTCCTTTTCCATTAAAGGGAAACTTGAGAAAGGAACAAATGAATAAGGCTGTACTTATATGCCACGCCTTCAGGACATTCCTAGCCACGTCAAAGCCCAAAAAATAGTTTTCAAGTTAATTCACCGCTGTTATGTAGGAAATACAGCAATCAATTTACATGTGGCATATTCCACCAAACAGCATCTGACATCTGCAATAGCAATGTTAGCTAAGGAATGTTGACAAAGACGTTATTGAACCACCTGTTCTTTTGAATATCACCACAGAATCAACCAACCGAATGGGTTAATGTCTTATACAAAATAAGGCACCTGTGACAATTCAGCATTCCCTCATGACAGCTTAGACAATGTACTTAAATCCTGATTTAGAGATTAAGCCACTATCAAGTGAGCCAAACAAGCTGTTGGAAAAATAAGGCAAGCAAGGAAAAACAGCCTCCAAGTTACTGCTGTTAACATTGCTACAGCTAGTTCAAAGAGGCATCAACAGAGAGACGAGATGCTAACTATACAACACAATACTGTACACAGAATCGCAAAATTTTCAAGAAAGGAATAGTCAAAATTCTTTTCTCAAACCAACATCAATGCATCGCATTTTAATTTCAACATTTAATTATATATTATATTGTGCTCTGATTGCAAACATACAGCAGAGATAGATATTATAGCATTTACTTCATGAGAATTTGATCTTTGATATTAAAGTAGTTTGAGGAAAACATGATGCTCAAGAAGCTTATTTAATGAACAAAAAACGCTTTCTGAAAAGCACATTCACTGTACAAAATAGAATAACACATAAGTTGAAATTAAAATAATATATTTTTCCTGTTTTTTAAAAATTCATTCCAAGCAAATGAGTCTATTTATGGAATGGGATAAGTCAGTTTAAAATTCAAGCAGAGTTAATTTACTAGTTAAGTGATAATATCCACTAACTAGTCAGTCCCTGCCAAATCAAGTAATTCCATTTAAGATTTTTTGCCTTTATGTTACATTAAACAACAGATACTACAGGAGGTATATAGGAGCAGTCTGTCATGGAATAATAAAGCATTAGAATGAATTCAAACAAAGAAAAAATAGATAATGGTTTGAATAATGTTATACACACAGATATATATTCATGGTTTTCCAATTTACTCCAAATTCCAATTTTTAAATTTTGTTTCCAGCACTACAATTAAGTTTTAGCGGCCATTGGCTCGATAAAATATTTCACTCTTAATTGCTGAATAGCAATAGAAAAATGAACAAAAGGTGAGTACACATTTGTGATGGAAAACTATTACTATAGAAGTGCTTCAGGAATGACGAGGTAAGAAATGGTAATTCCTTAAAAACAAATTTGCACCTAATCCCCCAGATTCCCAAAATTTACTCTTTAAACTACATATCTTCCTTTTAGTCTAAATTTTCTACTGTGTATTGACAGATTTTAAGATGGACAAAATAATGCAAATGTAATTTGAGAAAAGGGAAATATTTAAATTGAAAAAGAAATGATTTCAATCATTGCTCTTCTTGACAGTTTGAGCTGAACCATTGGACTATATGCTTTGAAAGCATCCACATCATTGACAGGGACTAAGGGAAGGAAGAAAACATGATTGTCACTTTTCAAAACCGTTGACTTCTTTCTGATATACAGTTCTATGGTTCTGACAGCCTTCCAGTTCTTTGCTTAAGAGGCCAACTTTCAAGTGTGAGCCTCAAAACTCTACTATTTGCATGAACAGGGAGAAAGTGAGGGCTGCAGATGCTGGAGATCAGAGCTGAAAAATGTGTTGCTGGAAAAGCGCAGCAGGTCAGACAGCATCGAAGGAGCAGGAGAATCGACGTTTCGGGCATAAGCCCTTCTCCTGGTCCTTTGATGCTGCCTGACCTGCTGCGCTTTTCCAGCAACACATTTTTCAATATTTGCATGAACACCTCACCAATCTTGTTTTATCATTTCAGGTTCACCTCAGAAGGGTTCAAAGGAAGGGTCACTCGACCTGAAACATTAACTGATTTCTCTCCACAGATGCTGCCAGACCTGCTGAACTTCCTTGCAATTTCAGTTTTTGTCACCAATATTATTCTCGTTTTATAGTTGTATATGCATTCAATGGGCACTATTTAGCCATGATCACCTGGCTGAGTTAATCTTTGTTCAATCATAGTGCCCATATGATTGCCCTGCTCAGAATAACTCTGCAGATGATTGATATTTATTAGTCAGCCTTTTATTTCATAGCTAAGCCATTAGCAGGATTACAGAAATTCTAATTAAGCACAACTGTTTTGTGGTTATTAGCTAAAAAAAGACTAGTCAAAGTGGATGAAAAGAAGGTAATATCCAGTATAAGATTTTAATTAATTATGTATATTTTGCTGGTTGGCAAAAGACACACTTTGATTTTGCAAACTGAAGTCCTTTAGCAACACCGGCAATGACTGTTCATCTAAAATTTCTTTCACAGAATGTGAATGTCTCAAGCTGGGTCAGCATTTATTGTCCATTACTAGCTGCCCTTGAGAGGATGCTGGTGAATAGGTTTCTTGAATCACTGCAGTCCACATGATGTATACAATGCTGTTAGAGAGTTGCAGGATATTGACCCAGCAACAGTGAATAATCAGCATTATACTTCCAAGTCAGCATGGTATGCGGCTTCAAGGGGAAGCTTGTAAGTGGTGGTGGTCATGGGTTTGGAAGTTGCCATTGAAAGAACCTTGGTGAATGGCTGCAAATCATCTTGTATTATGTACATACTGTTGCCACTGCATGTGATTCATGAAGGTAGTGAATATCAAAGGTGTTAGATGGACTGTCAATCAAATGGGCTGCTTTGTCCTTTACAGTATCAATCATCTAGAGTGTTTTTGGAGCTGAACTCAGTCAGGGGATTGATGTGGAGAATATTCCACCACACTCAATTTGTGTTTTAATAATCGTAGACATTCATCGGGGAGACAGGAAGAAAATTACTAACTATCGAATTCCTAGCCTCTGACCAGCTCTTGTTGTCACAATATTTGCATGATCAATGCAATTCATTTTCTGGTGAGTGGTAATCCTCATGATGTTGATTGTAGGGAATTCAGTGGTGGGAATACCTCTGAATGTCAAGGAAAGATGGTTATATTCTCTTGATAGAGTTGGTCAATGACTGTATTTGTGTGGCATGAATTTAACTTACTACTTAGAGTCATAGAGATGTACAGCATGGAAACAGACCGTTTGGTCCAACTCATCCATGCTGACCAGATATCCTAAATTCATCTAGTCCCACTTGCCAGCAGTTGGCCAATATCCCTGTAAACCCTTTTTATTCATGTACCCATCCTGTGTGTGAAAGAGTTGCCCCTTAGGTCCCTTTTAAATTTTGTCCCTCTCATTGTAAACTTATGTCCTCTAGCTCTGGACTCACCCAATCCAGGGAAAAGATCTTGTCTATTTACCCTATCCACAGCCCTCATGATTTTATAAACCTTTACAAGGTCATCCCTCAGCCTCTAGGGAAAACAGCACCAGCCTATTAGGAGAAAGCGAGGACTACAGATTCTGGAGAATCAAATCGAAAAGGGTGGCACTGTAAAAACACAGCAGGTCTAGACAGCATCTGAGGAGCAGGAAAGACCATAAGCCCTTGGTTAGGAATTAGCCCGACCTAGATATTGTCCAAGTCTTGTATATGTGGACACAGGCTGTTTTAGTATCTGACAAGTTGTGATTTTGGTGCTGAACAATCATAGCGAAAATCCCTACTATTATGATGGAAGATAGCATGCTTGCCTTCATCTGTGAAATATGAAAGTTGGCAAGATATGTTACAGCTGTATAAAATTTTAGTCAGGCCACATTTGGAATACTGTGTGCAGTTCACATTACCAGAAGAATATGGATGCTTTGGAGAGGGTACTGAAAAATTTTACCAGATTTTGCTTGGTCTAGAAGGTTTTAGGTATGTGGAGAAGTTGGAAGAACTCAATTATTTTCAGTGGAAAGGAGGAGGCTGAGGGGGTGACCGACAGGGATCTATAAAAGTATGATAGTCAGAGGTTTTTCTCCCCCAGAGTAGAAACTACAAGAGGGTACAGGTTCAAAATGAGAGGGATAAAATTTAGGGGTGAAATATGGGGAAATCTTTCATACAGAGGGAGGTGAGGGCCTGAAATGCACTGCCGGTGGAAGCAGGCACATTAGTAACGTTTAAGGCATATCTTGATAGACACATGAATGTGAGGCAATCAGAGGATTAGGAATCAGCGCATGCTTGTTGGGCTGAAGGGCCTGTTTCTTTGCTGTGTTGTATGGTATTGATGCAGCAGCTGTTGGACCTATAATATTACCTTGAGGAACTATGGGCTGTTGTGGTGCAGTGGTAGTGTCCCTGCCTCTGAGCTAGACCTCGTTTTAAGTCCCACCAGCTTCACAGATGTGTAATGAAATCTCTGAACAGGTTGATTAGAAAACATCTTTCAGTGATGATCTGGTACTGAGATAACTGCTTCCAACAATCACAATCACTTTAATTTGTGCTTTAGCCAGTGGAAAGTTTTTCTCCTGATTCCCAATGACTCCAGTTTTAGGAATCAAAGTGAAAAATCCTTTTGGAAGGCACTCATCTATGGATACTGCAAGGGGCTGTAATGACCTGTGCATCCAAATAACTCAGATGAAAAATGACTATTTGACTGCCTCTGAAGAACAGAGGGAGGAAACAATAAAAATAAAATAGTCAAAAGAATTTTTAGAATTCAAATTACTCACATTACTTCTTTGCTGTAAATGGTTCAGTGTACTTGCAATTACTGTTTTACTCAATAGCAGTGAGTGATGAAAGTCTGATTTTAACTCGGCTTATTCAAGGAGTTTACATGACAGAATGTTATTGACACATACAATCTGATCTAATTCTCAAGCTGTTAGGAAATCAGGAGCTTTAGCTCATTAATAATCCAAGAAGTGAACAACTTACTTGTGTTCCTTACTTTTGGGTACCATAATTGGTTCACAAATCTGATCAGTAATAATGAATATTTCAAATTGTGAAATATTTACAACTACTGAGGCAGTGTAAACTCTAAATTCACCATTACAGAACGCAAGTAAATTTCGAAAGAAACAAAGAATAAAGATTCTGAATGTACCAGAATTTGAACCTTAGGAAAAACAACTGCATTATTCACATGAACCATAGTATAAATTAAATAAAGAAATTTTTAGGGAAGTTCCATCTTGGAAACAGATAGGAACTTTATTGCTGTTGATTCTTATTTAGCTATGTTTCCCTTCAATTTTGCACATATACGAAAAATGAACATTAACCTTCAGCTCCACAGCAAAGAAACATACCATTCCCAGACTCTGAGGCTCTTGTCATCAGAAGTGCTTACAAATCGCCTGTTTTCATCCACAAATGTGATTGTGTTCACAGCTCCTAGGTGTCTGTCATACTCCTGAACAATCTCTCCAGATCGAATATCCCACTGTAGAAAGAAAACATTTTCTTGATGTTGGTTATTTTAAGTTAAGAGAAGCAAAGCAACTAACTGTTTTTCACAATAAATACTATAATCTTCAGGAGGATTGTAATCGGTTTATAAAGAAACACCAACTTCCCTCCAAAGAAATTTGATTTCATTTTCATGTAATTACTGTCACACACTTCAGACATTTGCTTTGGTTAAAAGTGAAGCATGCACTTTTTCTTAAAGGATTAACTAATTCATGAAAAGATTTTATCAAATAATGATTCAGCACAAGTGCTCTAATGTCCTCTGTAATAGGATTATCCTTTTAGTGAATAATTTCATATTCATTATCCATTGAAGATGAGGTCTGATGAACCAAAATTCTTTTCCTATAAATATCTACTTTCATTTGTGGCAATTCAAAGTTAAGGTCATTTAAAGTACAATAACCTTTACTGAATTTTGAAAGCTCTAAAATGTCCCTGAGAAACTTTAGCTATTCTCTGAAAACAGTGAACGACAGAAAGAAGACAAGCGATGCTTCTGATTGCCCTATCATCACACCTCTCCACCTCTCTACTGAAACTTTCTGGCCTGCCGAATCCAAATTGCTCTCCTTTGCTGTGGTTTTGTGCTACAGAATTCTCACTTGACACAACTCTTAGTCTATAAATTGAGCTGTTTGGACAAATAACTGACAGAATTAAAACATTTAAAGCAGAATACAGAAACCCAGGCTTCCAGGTTTCCTGTCCTTAGAGTATCACTCCGTACCCCGCTGCCCTGCAGTACATAGCCCCAAGCTGAAATTCAGGCCAAAATCTTGTTTGCAATTACTGCAATAAAAGTATTTAAATGCTGAGCACCATTCTACAAATCTCCCACAGCAATGTTAGCCTCTAAATTGTCTTACAATTGTTCATTTAGACAAATTTCAAGGGACAAAACAGGTTAAGAACAGATCTATTTTGGTAACTAATCAATCATAATAATATTCCTATACTTAGATTATTCATAAGCTATTACAAAAAGACCCCACCTCATTGAGCAGAGTCTAGGGTTTAAGGCTCATCGGCAGCAGTGCAATAGAACTTTCAATGAACAACACTCAGTTTAAATTTTCTTGATCTTATGTAACAATTTTTCCGAAAGAGTGGACTAATTCCAGCAAGACTCTGGCACAGTTTTTAAATTATCCCGTGGCTCTACAAACATCTGTACCTACTTACTTGGTTAAATATCAGTGCAGAATAATTAATTAGTTGAGAATTCCTTTCTTAATCACTGGGTATGTGTTTTTCCTTACTGCTTAAGGTCACGGTCTAATAGAAATTGAATACTCTAATTACATTTTATCTAGTCCAGTCACACTGAACTACAGAATTTCACTAACTCATTCCAGAAAGTAAAAATACACACACAAATTGAACCCCATTAAACTCAACACAATTTTTAGAGACATTTCTGTGACTGCATTCAGCCCCATGCACAACTGGTTTGTTGTTTGCCAAATTAAATGAATTGCTGGCATAATTCTCAAAAAGAAAACATTTTTCTTACTCTTAGTCCTCATAGTTCCCAGATTCATTGCCATGTCATGAAAACAAAAACACGTTCCATCGTAATTAGCAGAGAGAGTTAACATGAAGCTTTAAACACCCAGTAAAACATTAGGCAAAAGAATAGGAAACTAGATGGTGAAAAGTGCAGTACTGCCACATGGAGGCAATAACCAAAGCCCTGTACTGTTACCTATTTTCAATTACTAAGCCAAAAATGGACTGGATTGCAAAATGAAAAACTAAAGGGCATATTTTGAAACAACAGATGGTAAAATGACTAAAGTATCCACAAGTACCTTTTATGCAAACCTGACAGTGTGAACTATGAACTCTCCAGTAGCATGGAACCCACCCACACAGCCTGTGCACTCAATCACAATATCTTAATCAACTAAAGAATAGCAGAAATGAAGCATAAATTTCTGGAAGAGTGCATCGCTGCAACACAGCTGTTACTGCATACAAGAAACAATGAATGTTACATATGCACTGGTATACTACATACAGAAATATTGGAGGTGAGAAACTGGACTTGATACAGAGTATTTTTTGGGTATCATGAATAAGGCCAAAATTGAATCATAAATACACTTGGAACATCTGACTTCTCCACAATTTTACAAAATTTTTCTGCTTTCAAATTTGTCTCCAGTTGCAGATGTCTGGAGGGATTCATGTGATAGTTGCTGAATAATTTTTTTCTTGCTCTGGGCACGCGCGCGTGTGGTGCGCACACGCACTTGTTAGAAGTTTTAAAAAGTCCACTGTCTAAGTTACATAAATTATAAATCCTGTCCTTTAACCATACTTATTTAAGTTATTGATTACCTATTCAATTGGTCTACTTTAGTATTGGTTAAAAACAATTTGATTTCAATAAATAATTATTTTCTTATTAGTGAGAAAACCTGGTGTGCGTAGTTTATATAATTGATTTAGATAGTTATGTAGAATTGGTTAATTTGGTGGAGTAATCAAATTTTCACATTTCTAATGTATTCGGAACAGTGGAGTTTGATTTACAGTGCACTACCCGTGGTGAGTTGTGACAAGTATTAAAAATCAGAGAGCACAGGATCAGGGAATCTGGACGTGAGTGAAAGAATTAGATATGAAGATATTGATATGTCCAATTGTTTTAGTGCTAAAGCTGGTCACAACAATGGCCATCTCAATAATGGACAGTATTATTTCCCCCCAGAGGTGGTTTAGACCATTTAGTCTCGTCTTTCCTGCTCTGGTTTGCTTCTGCTATCGTCGGTTAGGTATTCCAGAAGAAAGAATGAAATGACTTTTTGGGCACAGTTTGGCTAATGTAGCTATCACAGTCAAGATTAGAGTGGTGCTGGAAATGCCCAGCAGGTCAGGCAGCATCCAAGGAGCAGGAAATAGATGTTTCGGGCAAAAGCTCTTCATAGGAATGAGCTTCATCATTCCTGATGAAGGGCTTTTGCCCGAAAGTCAATTTTCCTGCTCCTCGGATGCTGCCTGACCTGCTGTGCTTTTCCAGCACCACTCTAATCTTGACTCTGACCTCCAACATTTGCAGTACCCACTTCTACCCTGATGTAGCTATCATGTTTGATTAGCTGGCAGTCAATAAAACTTGAGATATGACTAAAAAGAGACAACATTTAAGCTTTTCATCATGCATTCCTCGGGACTGGGACACACAAAAAAACTTATAGAGAACAACAATTTACACAGGTGTTGTTTGGGATAGACTGCAGCAAGAACTGTTAATTGTCAATCTTAGCTGATGAAATTCAGACCAGCCAGGCAGAGCAATGCCAAGGGAAATGCAACAGGGATAGCTGTCACAACAACATTTCCTATCGAAAAAGGCACAACGAATGCACATATTCCTTTTGTCTACAAATAACGGTGCAGACTATGTGCAGCTTCAAGCATGTAAAAATAAAACACTGACTCAAGCAATAACCTTAAACTGTCTTCAGTGTAATTCTTAGCACAATCAGGATTGCTTGGTAAACGCTATCCAAAACCATATCTAATGTTAGATGCAGTGTTCTAAAATTTATAATGCTGGGCTAGTCAAATACTGTCGGTATGCTACCCTCCATAGACCATTAAAAGAATATGGCTGTTTGATACACTCTGCCAGTTGCTAGGTCTATATACCTAGCATCACACTGGCACTGAAAATGTTCATTTTATTCATTCATGGGATGTAGACATTGCTGACTGTGCCAGGATGTATTGCCAATCACTGGTTGGTCTTCAGAAGGTGTGAAGGCCTAACAAGTGTCTTATATTAATTCAACATCACCTCCTTGCTTTGGGAGTATTCCATCACACTCCTTGAAACTTGCAGGTGGTAGATCTTGTTGTGCAGTGACATTTTCAAAGTTCATAAATGACACAAGCTTGGTAGAATTTTAAACAGTGAGGTGGATAATGTGGAACACCAAAAGGACATTAGCAAGTTGGTGGAATGGGCAGATGAGGGTCAATGTAGGTAAGTGCAAGAAGATGCACTTCAGTCAGAAGAATATTGAAAGGCAAAACAAAAAAGGGATACAATTCTAAACAGGGTGCAGGAACAGAGGGATCTGGATTATCTGTATAGTTATTTTTGAGTCATACAGCATAGAAACAGACCCTTCAGCCCCCCCACCCATGTCAATACAGACAAACAAACACCAAACTACCCTGATCCCATTTACCTGCACTTGGTCCATAGCCTACTATATCCTGGCACAGTAAATGCTTATCCAGATGCTTCTTAAAAGATATGAGTGCACCTGCCTCCATCATCCTTTCTGAGAGGTAGGTGTTCCACATTTCTACCATTCTCTGGGTGATTTTTAAAAAAATCAGATCTCATCTATATCACTTATTCCTCACCTTAAACTGGTGTCCTCTCATGAGATTTTAGACACATCTCTCATGGGGAAAAAATTCTGACAATCTGCGCTGTCTATACCTCTTATAATTCTGTACACCTTAGTCCAACCTCCTCTGTTTCAAGGAAAACAAACCCAGCCCATTGTAAATCTCCTCTACACCATCTCCAGTGTAATCATTTCTTTCCGATAGTGTGGTGTCAAGAACTGCAGATATTATTCCATCTGCAGCTTAACCAATGTTTTATAAAGTTGCAACAAGATTTCCCTGCTGAAGAAGGGTTCTTCCCATTCTGAAGGAGGATCACTGGACCAGAAACTTTAACACGGATTTCTCTCCACAGACACTACTAGACCAATTGGGTTTTTCCAGCAATTTTGGTTTTTGTTTGACTTCCAGCATTCACAGTTTTTTTGGAGTATTTTAAATTTCCTACACCTATATTCTAAGCTGCAGCTTATGAAAGCAAGCATCCCATATGCCTTCTTCATCATTGTCTACCTGTGCTGGCACTTTCAGGGATCTATGGACCTGTAAACCGAGGTCCCTTTGTTCCTCAGTATTCCCAAGGGAACGTCCATAGATTCTTCCCTTATTAGGTCTCCCAAAATGCATCATCTCCCATTTATCAGATCAAATTCCATGTGCTATTGCTCTGCCAAATTTACCAGTTGATCAATATCAGACTATAGTGTCATAGAGCACGGAAAAAGACCCTTCAGTCCAAATAGTCCCGTTGACCATTTTCTCAAACCAACAAATCTTATTTGCCTGAGTTTGGCCTATATCTCTCCAAACATTTCCTATTCAAGTACTTATCCAAATTTTGAGAAGATTTGCAGCTCAGGTTGAGCTTCTGGATGTACGCTTACTTGCTAAACTGGAAGGTTCATTTTCAGATGTTTTGTCACCATACTAGGTAACATCTTCAGTGATCCTCTAAAGACTGTACTTTATCTGCATCCACCACATCCTCCAGCAGTTCATTCCGCAAAATAAAAAATTGCCCCTCACATCCTTTTAAAATCTTTCTCCTCTCATCTTAAAAATATGCCCATTACTTTTGAACTCCACCACCCTAAGGAAAAACCCTTGCTGTTCACTTCATCTATGCCCCTCATGATTTTATAAACCTCTATAAAGGTCATCTAAGTCCCAGCCTATATTTATAACTCAAACCCTCCATTCATTGGCAACATTTTGGTAAATTTTCTCTGAATCCACTCCAGTTTAATAATATCCTTCTTACAACCAGGACAACCAGAACTATACACAGTATTCCAGAAGAGGCTTCACTAACATCCTGCATAACCTCAACATGACGTTCCAACTCCTATATTCAATGGTCTAAGCAATGAAGGCAAGCATGCTAAAAACCTTCCTAAACACCCTGTAGCCTGAGACCATACTCCTCACTATCACGAACACCAATTTTGTTGTCATCTGCAAACTTACTAATTATACCTTCTCCATTCACATCCAAGTCCTTAATATACGTAACAAGCAAAGGTCCCAGCACCGAATCCTGTGCTACACTGCTGGTCACAGGCTTCCAATTACAAAAACAATCCTTCACCATCACCCTCTGCCTCCTATATGCAAGCCAAGTTTGGATCCAGTTTGCCAACTTGCCTCTCATGGGCCTATTAACCTTTACACCAGCCTCCATGAGGGACCTTGTCAAAAGGATATAATGAAGTCCATGTAATCCACATCAACTCCACAACCTCATCAATATACTTATTCACCTTTCCAAAAAACCTCCATTAAATTAGGCAGTGATCTCCCACTAACAAATCCATGCTGACATATCCCTGATCAATCCCTGCCTTTCCAAGTGTTGATTAATTTTGTCCCTAAAAATTGTTTCCAATGATTTCCCCACTAACATTAGACTAACTGGTCAGTAATTATCCCTGCTGTCCTTCTTGAACAAAGTATCTCTGCCAGGGCCCTAGCTGTCTCCTCACTTGCCTCCTTTGGCAGCCTGGGACACATCTAAACAGAACCTGGGGACTTATGTACCTTTATTCCTGCTAAAGTATCTAATACATCCTCCTTACTAATCTTAATATGTTTCAGAAACTTACCACCCCAACTGAAAATCCCTTGTTACAATGAATATGTGTGAGAAATATTCATTTAAGTTCTCACTCTCATTCTCTGACTCCATGCACAACTTGCTCCTTTGGTCTCTAATAGGCCCCACTCTTTCCCTGGTAATCCTCTTACTTTTATCATACTTACAAAATGTTTACACCTTGGAGTTGTCCTTAAACCTATCTGCTAAAGATATCTCGTGACCCATCTTTGCCCTCCTGATTTCTTTCTTTAAGCAACCCCTACACTCTCTATACTTCCGAAGGGCATCGCTGTTTTTAAAGTGCTGTAGCTAATATATTCTTCCATTTATTTTTGTAAAATTTTGGAAATTCCTTGACATCCAGGGTTCCATTGACGTGCGGCCCTTGCCCTTCACTCTTAAAGAAACAAGCTGGCCCTGAATTCTCACAACACTACTTTTAAGAGACCCCCACTATCCAAATATACATTCACCTTCGAGAAACTGTTCCCATTCAATTTTTGCCAGATCCTGACTGTTGGGAAGCTTGTAGTCTAATTCCAGCAAAGTAACTGACCCTTTTTTATTTCTATGTTCTACCCAGATGGCTTCATTTGAAGACCCTTCTGGCTTATCCATCCTCATTCTGTAGTGGTGGGTTTCCTTTATCAATAATGCAATGCTCCCACTCTCTTATATCCCCACCATGTGCCTGAAATGTTTACACCTTGGAATGCTGAGCTGTCAGATCCACCCTTCCTTCAACATATTTCAGTGATTGCAATAATTTCATATTCCCATGTGCTGATCAACACTGAAAGTTCATCACCTGACCAAGTAAGGTCCTTGCACTAAAATAGAAAGAATCTAACATTCTGGACCCCTCATGAGTTATACCGTGACTATGTCTTCTCCGCCTACTGGACTGCACTAACATTCATTCTACATCTTATTGGATTTTGTTCTCGGCTTTACATCAATTTTTTGCCCCATCTCCCAGCCAAATTAATTTAAAACCTCCCCATTTATTCACACATTTCATTGAAGGTCAGGACAGGTAGAAAGAATAGTTAGTAAAGCATCCCGTGTCCTTGGCTTTAATAATAGGTGCATAGAGTACAAGAGAAGGAGATGATGTCAAAGTTGCATTCAGACCTCAGCTGCGATATTGAGTACAGTTGTGGGCACCACATTATAGGAAGGATGGAGACATTGCAGAAGTGGTTTACAAGAATGATTCCAGAAATGAGAAACTGCATAATGAGGGTAGATTAAAGAAGTTGGAACCGTTCTTCTTAGGAGATAAGGAAGTCAAGAGAAGTTCTGATCGAGGTTTTCAAAGTTATGAGTGGATAAACAGATAGGGAGAAGGTGTTCTCACTTGTAAAAGAAATAAGAACAAGATGGTACAGATTTAAAGTTCCGTATAAAAGAAGCAAGGGTGATAGGAGCAAGGATATCGAATGCACTGCCTGGAAATGGGGTGGGGGCAATTTCAATTGAGAAATTCAAGATGGCACTGGATGATTATTTGGATAGAAATAGTGTGCAAGGGTATGAGGAAAAGTAGGAAATTAGCGCTAGGTAATAATGTTCAACTGAACGTAAGAACTAGGATCAGGAATAGGCAATACAGCTCCTTGAGCCTGCTCCATCAATCAATTCAAGCTTGGCTAATCTCATCTTCACCTCAATTCTACTTCAACCTATTACGAATTAAAAATTTGTCTAAATCCTCCTTAAATTTATTCACTGTTCCAGTCTGCCTCTCGCTGCACTAATTTAACTCGCCGGTCTGCCTCTCTCCATGCTATTTCTCACTCTGAGGCTGCCTTCCCTTCCCCCGCTGATGAGCTGAGCGGCCTCCATCTGCACCTTCTAACAATTCTCATGACTGCGTGACAGATCATAGGTAGAAAACAGCTGAGCTCCTGCTGCAGGATTCCTAGCCTCTGAGCAGCTCTTGTAACTATGATGGTCAGATTCTCTCTTGTTGGACATGGTCACTGCCCGGCACTTGTGTGGCACGAATATCACTTAGTCACCAGTTAGTCCAAACTGAGACATTGTTCAGGTTTTGATTCATTTGGCCATGGACAGCTTCAGTTCCTGAGGAATTACAAATGGTGTTGAATATTGTGCCATTATCAGGGAACATCCTGACTTCTAACCTAATGCTGAAGATGGTTGGGCCTCGGACACAAGCCTGAGGAACTCCTGCAGAGGTGATTCTGACCTCCACAATTATCTTCCTTTGTGCCTGGTATGACTCCAACCAGTGTCTAGTTTTACCCTCCATTCCCCTTGAGTTGGGTGTTCCTAGGGATCCTTGATGCCACACTTGATTAGATGTCATATTACTCATTTGTGGTGTGAGATAATTTTATTTTAGGTTGACAGTTAACATCCTGTTAGTCGAAAATACCATTCTTATGCTTGTTAAAAAGTAGAAGTGTGAGACAGCTAGTATCAGACACCACCTTTTCAGGGGAATTGGGGGTAGACTGAGCACCTTTCAGGGTCAAAAGATGGTTTGCTTTAACGACATGTTTTACGTCACTGAAATTCTTGCAGCAGTGCATTCCAGTCCTTGGGGCTTTGCTCCTGGTACTGCTAACCTTCTTTTGACCTTTCCTGCTGTGGTTACAGGACATGTTTACTCTTCTTAAATCTTAATCATAAGACTGTACCTCCAGTATACCTTGGAGCTCACGGTCTTCCCTGTGAAGCCATTCCTCCTTTTTCCCCTGATCAGATTTTCCACAATCACAACTCCCACAAAGGAAATACTTACCAAACCGATTGCTGGGATGGCAGTTTTTTTGCATGAGGGGAGATTGGGACACTGGTCTGTATTTTACTTTTAATATTGTTATTTGCTTTGTGCACCGCTTCCTAGGCCAGCATTTGTTGCTTTTCCTTAACTACCCTTTAGTGGCTTGGTATACCATATCTGAGGTTAAGAGTCAACCACTTGTGGTGAGTCTGCAGTCACAATGAGATCAGACCACGTAAGGAAGACAGATTATTTTTTCCTAAAAGGACACCAATGGCTACAAGGGATTTTTCAGATTTAAATTTGAATAACACATCTGTCATAATGCTATTTGAATCCTTCTCCCTGGAGCATCATCCTGGGTCTCTGGGTTACTAGTCCAGTGATATTAACACTATGTCACTACCTTCGCATGATTCACAGGAATTTAGAAGAATGAGATCTCATTGAGGTAAATAAAATGATGACAGAGCTGGATAGACTGGTTACAGTGATGATGGTTCCTCTGGCTGATGGAATGTGGTTCCAAAACAAAAACAGAAGGGTGATGATCTCAGGATACATAGCAGGTCATTTCGAACTGAGATGAGGAGAAATTTCTTCACACAGAGGGTGGTGAACATTTGGAATTCGCCACCACAGAAGGCTATGGAAGCAAAGTTGCTGAATATATTTAACAAAGAAACAGTTTTCCGAGACTCAAGTTGTCAATGGTAGAGGGTGACAGCGAGGATGGCATTGAGATAGAAGCTCAGCCACAATTATGCTGTTTGGCAGAGTGGGATCAATGGACTACAGTTGCTCCCACATTTTACATTTCGGTTTCCAAACGTCTGAAAAAATCTATGGACATTAAAGTGTTATTGAAACACAAACAGGGAAAATATTTAATTGTAGATATTTTTCAATCAACCTGTTCAGAGATGTTATTACACTCTGGAGCAGATGGGACTTGAATCCAGGACTCTTGGCTCAGAGATAGGATCACTACCACTACTTTTCAAAATTTGAGCAGGCAACGAGAAGCCATTAATTCAACAGATGGTAAAACAAGAATGGAACACAAATTGCAAATCTCACCTGGACAATTTTCTTGTCTGACATACCAGCCACAAAGAGATGCTGCTTCTCTTCATCGGGATTGAACTTGACACAGTATGGAACTTTTCTATTAGAAAACTTAGCTGTACATTTCCCTGATGACAAAGATACAATATAAAAAGGACAAGTAGTTAAAGCTTAAAACATTGCACAGCATTGCAAACTGAAGAACAATATTTTCCAGCGATATTGCTGGATAATTAATCACACAATGAGTATGTACATGAATGCAATCTTTTACTTAGCTATCACTACAGAAAAATCACTGAGCACTGTGATGGGGGTGGGTTGAGAGAGTGGGAGGGGAACTTAATGCTGCACTTACAAAACTAGGAGCAGGAGCATGATTTAGCTGTTTCAGCCAAATGGCCTACTCCTGATGTCAGCATTTACTGATGTTGGTGAAGAAGGAACAACATAAAATCTATGGGGAACCAATGGCCTAATGGCATTAGCTCTGGATTATTAATCCAGTAGACCCAGATAATGTTCTGGAATCCTGGGTTCGAATTCTGCCAGAATTCGATCAGATTGTGGAATTTGAATTCAATAAACAAATACAATCTGGAATTAGGAGTGCAATGATAACCATGAAACCATTGTCGATTGTCAGGAAAGAAAACCATCACATTCACTAATGTCCTTTAGGAAAGGGAACAGTAATCCTTACCTGGTCTGACCTACATGCAACTCTAAACCACAGCAATACGGTTGACCCTTAACAATTAGAGACGGACAGTAAATGCTGGCCCAACCAGCGACAACACAGCCCAAGTATCAATAAAAAAACTAAAAAGATTAATTTAATATTTTCATAGAATTCTTCGAAATAAAATTAAAACATTTGTAGGCAATGTACTGTGGATCAAAGAGGAGGTTATTTCAATATACAACTGTCTGGATAAGTAGTCCGTCAACACAAATAATTATGATGAATATGACCAAAAGTTATTCAACTCTGATCTCCAAAAGTATGTTTCTGAGCAGATAATCAAAGACCTCCACTCAAAATCCTGAAAACATGTTCAAATTCCATTATTGCAGAGTGAGAAGTTGAATTCAGTTACAAAGTTTTTGTTTTGTGAACATGTTTTATATCAATTAATGTAACCATGAAGTGTGAAGTAACCAATTCACTACTTAAGTGCCTTAAATGGCAGCATGGAAAGTCAAGTTAGCTTCTTCCCACCAAGAATTTAATTTCAGTGGTGGCAGGAAGGGGTTGGTAGCTTCTCTGATGTCAAACCACCAGATTATCTTCCCCACTCATCATATTCTTGGGAGGGGAAGATCATGGTTTTATGAATTTTTTTTAAAGCTCAATTTGACGTGGACTGAACAGGTTGATTTTTATCAGGCAATGGAGGGAAATTTGGTAGTATGAGGTGTAAGGAAAGTTACAAAAAATGTTCGGCAGGAAGCAAATTAATGAAGCAATTATTAACAGAGATTTTCTGAGGGCAATGAAATTTTACCAACAGTATCCAGGATCCATGAAGTAAGCAATTGCATAATGGGAGATCAAGTGCCTTGGAAATAACACGCAATGTGCAAGTAAAATGGAAATCAGCAAACCCAAGGTGACCCACAGGCAGAGATTTGCAATTACAAATTATTTCCTGGGAATGGACTTCAAGGACAGTGAAAGAAATGGGCTGAAAATGTGTTGCTGGAAAAGCGCAGAAGGTCAGGCAGCATCCAGGGAACAGGAGAATCGACGTTTCGGGCATAAGCCCTTCTTCAGGAACCATTTCAGTGAAAGAAATGGGGCTTCCTTCTTCTGTATTGTGCCTCCATTTCCTCTTGCCTGCTCTACTGCAGAAGCATTTGCTTTTTCACTTTTGCCTTTTCAATTACACAAACCAAGTAGCCCTCCTCTCTTTGCAACCCACCCAAAGGTTCTATTTGGAAAAAATTAAAATATGCCTTCTTATTGGATGCCATCTGGAAGTTTATACGGGCAGTCGCACTACTGCAGCAATTTTATGACTTGGAAATAGTCCCAACATCCAGAATATCCTAGGTTGGAACTTTCCTCTCCCTGGACTGGTGTCTGTAATGGGAAGATAGATGGGAAAATACTGTTTGGAGAGAATGAAAGAAAAACGGAAATCTCAACGATGAAAAATGCTTTGCAATTTTCCCCTTAAGTCATGCATCTGTAGAATCTCACCATTGAGTGATGACTAATTTATTCCCATGTATTTGCATACTGTTAGCATTCCTATTCACCTTATTTACATACCATTTCCAAATTCTTCTCATTCCCTGAGAAACTAGATGGCACAAATTCCTGGCTTGTACCTTGCTCTCCTAATGCGGGTCCCATAATGCGATAGTAACTAGGTGGAGGGGCGGGCCATACAGCTCTCTGGCCTGCTCTGCCATTCATTTTGATCATGGCTGACCCTCTGTCTCAATGCCATATTGCCACTTTCTCCCCACACCTCTTGAAGACTAAATCTAAAATGCATCTTTCTTGAATATATTCAGTGACTTAGCCTCCACAGTCTCCTGTGGCAGAGAATTCCACAGGTTCACTGCCCTTTGAGCAGAAAAAAATTCCGCATTTCTGTCCTAAATGGTCTAGCCCATATGCGGAAAATGTGTCCCCTGGATCTAGACTTCCCAAAAAGACAAAACATCCTCCCTCCATCTAATCTGTTCAGCCTGTTAGAACTTTATAGGTTTTAATCAAAACTTGTCTTGTCCTTCAAAACTCTGAGTACTGGCCCAGTCAAACCAATCCTAAAGTCATAGCACAGTTCTGTCATCCCCGGTATCAGCTGAGTGAACCTCCACTGCACTTCTTCCATGGCAAGTCTATCCTCCCTCAGGTAGGGTGACCAAAATGGCAGACAAACTCCAGGTGTGATCTCACCAAGGTTCTATAATAACTGCAGCAAGGCATCCTTACTTCTGAACTTAAATCCTCTTGCAATGAACATAGTATTTGCAGTCCTGGCCATCACCATTCTTCAAAATCATCTCCACGCTTGCTCTCGAGCCACTATACTCCTTGACCACTCATCCATGCCGACCAGATATCCTTACTTAACCCAGTCTCATTTGCTAGTAATTGGCCTATATCCCTCTAAAAGCAAAAGTGAGGACTGCAGATGCTGGAAACCAGAGTCTAGATTAGAGTGGTTCTGGAAAAGCACAGCAGGTCAGGCAGCATTTGAGGAGCAGGAAAATCGACGTTTCGGGCAAAAGCCCTTCATCAGGAATGAAAGCAGGGAGCCTCCGGGATGGAGAGATAAATGGGAGGGGATGGGGCTGGGGAGAAGTTAGCGAAGAGTGGGGTGGGGTCCGTTTAAAGATGGCGGAAATGTCATCGGATGATATGGTTTATGCAAAGTTTGATAGGGGTCCTCACCACCAGGGATATATTTCCCTCCCCAACCCTTTCCGCTTTCCGCAAAGACCGTTCCCTCCATAACTACCTGGTCAGGTCCACGCCTCCTACAACCCACCCTCCCCGCCTAGCACCTTCCCCTGCCACCACAGGAATTGCAAAACCTGCGCCCACACCTCACCCCTCACCTCCATCTAAGGCCCCATCAAAGTTTCACCTGCATATCCACCAATGTCATTTATTGTATCCGTTGCTCCCGATGTGGTCTCCTTTACATTGGGGAGACTGGTCACCTTCTCGCTTTAGGGAGACACCCACCTCCCCGTGGCCAAACATTTCAATTTCCCCTCCCACTCTGCCGAGGATATGCAGGTCCTGGGCCTTCTCCACCGGCACTCCCTCACCACCCGACGCCTCGGAACACTTCAACCCCAGGGCATCAATGTGGACTTCACCAGTTTCTTCATTTCCCCTCCCCCAACCTTAGCACAGTTCCAACCTTCCAGCTCAGCACTGTCCTCATGACCTGTCCTACCTGCCAACCTTCCTTCCCACCTATCCACTCCATCCTCCCCTCTGACCTATCACCTCCATCCCCATCTCCAACCACCAATTGTACTCTTGGCTACCTTCTCCCCAGCCCCACCTCCCTTCCATTTATTTCTCCACCCTGGAGGCTCCCTGCCTTCATTCTTTATGAAGGAATTCTGCCCGAAACGTCGATTTTTCTGCTCCTTGGATGCTGCCTGACCTGCTGTGCCTTTCCAGCACTACTCTAATCTATATCCCTCTAAACCCTTCCTTTCCATATAATTATCCAGATGGCTTTTAAATGTAATTGTACCAGACTCCACCACCTCCTCTGGCCGCTCATTCCATACATGCACCACCCTCTGCATGAAAAAGTTTCCCCAAGATCCCTTTTAAGTTTTTCCCCTCTCACCCTAAACCTATGCCCTCTAGTTCCGGACTCCCCACCCCAGGGAAAAGACCTTGTCTATTTATCCTATCCATACCCCTCATTGATTTTATAAACCTCTATAAGGTCACTCCTCAACTCCAATGCTCCAGGGAAAACAGCCCCATCCTATTCAACCTCTCCCTGCAGCTCAAATCCTCCTACCCTGGCAACATCCTTGCAAATCTTTTATGAACCCTTTCAAGTTTCACAACATCCTTCCGATAGGAGGAAGACCAGGATTGCACACAATATTTCAAAAGTGGATTAACCAATGCCCTGTAAAGATGCAACATGACCTCCCAACTCCTAAACTCAAAGCGCTGTCCAATAAAGGAAAGCATACCAAATGCCTTCTTCACTATCCTCTCTACCTGCGATTCTACTTTCAAGGAGCTATGAACCTGTACTCCAAGGTCTCTTGGCATTGCAACACTCCACAGAATCTTGTCTTTGTGTATAAGTTCTGCTCTGATTTGCTTTTCCAAAATGCATCACCTCACATTTATCTAGATTAAACTCCATCTGCCACTCCTCAGCCCATTGGCCCATCTTATCAAGATCCCACTGTACTCTGAGGTAACCTTCTTCGCCATCCACTATACTATGTCATCTGCAAACTTACTAACTATACTTCTTATATTCACATCTAAATCATTTATATATATGGCGAAAAGCAGTGGACTCAGTACCAATCCTTGTAGCACACCAATAGTCACAGGCCTCCAGTCTGAAAAGCAACCCTTTACCACCACCCTCTGTCGTCTACCTTTGAGCCAGTTCTGTACCCAAATGGCTAGTTCTTCCTGTATTCCATGAGATCTAACCTTGCAAACCAGTCTACCATGAGGAACCTTGGTACATGATTTACTGAAGTCCACATAGATCACGTCCATCACTCTGCCCTCATCAGTCCTCTTCGTTACTTCTTCAAAACACTCAATCAAGTTTATGAGACATGATTTCCCATGCACAAAGCTATATTGACCATCCCTAATCAGTCCTTGTCTTTCCAAGTGCATGTAAATCCTGTCCCTCAGGATTCCTTCCAACAACTTGCCCACCACCAATGTCAGGCTCACCAATATTCACTGTGTACAGAGACAGCTAAGTTCTCTTGAAATGCTTGTACATCAAGTTGACAGCATTGAACCTATACTTCTTTCAGCAAACCATTGTGCTATGACAGAGAGTGGACATGTGAACTGTTTATTGTATACTTCCCAGCCCTGAACATCACTGATTCCATAGCAGATTCACAAGGCGGGTGCAAGTGTGGAATGATGTGCATAGTACACACTGTGCTTAGCCTCAGTGTCGTCCACATTAAAGTGCTCGCCTTGACTGCAATCAACTACACTGCACTTCATGGATCCCTGATCACTGAGCCTATCTGCAGTGAAGCAGCTGGTTACTTGTGAGACATGAACAATTCTTGGCCATTGCAATGTCTGAAAAGGATGCTCATTTCTCACATGAATGAGATTTAATCACCTACAGCAACACTGTTAGTGACAGACACCCAAGACTTTCTTCATGGAATAGCTACAGTGTTTTGACACATGTGCTCACCAGATTATGCTCCTCATTCCTGATGAAGGGCTTATGCCTGAAACACTGATTCTCCTGCTTCTCAGACACTGCCTATCCTGCGGTGCTTTTCCAGCACCACACTCTCGATTCTGATCTCCAACATCTGCAGTCTTCACCTTCTCCCTCTGAGATTGTGCTCCCAAGCCTAATCTAGATGGAGTACCATTGAAGTACAAGTTTCTGAGCAGGTGGAGAATGCAGGTGAAAGATTTACCATTATGCCCTCAGAGGGTTCAGTGGCTTCCTCCTCACAGGTGGAGATGCAGCTGAGAGTCTCTGGAGCTGGCTTTATCTGATTGAAGGTTCATTGGGTGCCATCAGCACCTGTGTAACAGGCAAGGGAATCAGCTAAGAGGAATAAAAGCTTATGGAGATTATGAGGGATCTGTTCGCCGAACAGAACCACAACAACGAGCACCCGAGCTACAAATCTTCGCACAAACTTTGAAGATTAAGAGGGAGTCAGCACTGGTGGTTTCGGGAGTGCAGCACAGCGTCGTGACACTTATTGGGTTAGTTGGCCAATGAGGTCTCCCTTTCCTCCACTGAACAATTGTGACCTTTTCCAGCTAATTTGAGAATGTTTAATGAAGGCATCAATGAAGTATTTTTGAAGTGCAGTCACTGTCACAATGTAAGAAATGCAGCAGTGAATCTGTATGCAGAAAACAGCCTGAAAGAACAATGTGATAATGATCAAATAAACTGTTCTTGTGACGTTGATTGAGAGATAAGTATTAGCCAAAACATTGAGGATAACAAGCTCACTGGTCCTCGCGATACAGCCAGAGAGGGCAAAGGCCTCGGTTTACTGTCCCACCTGAACAATGATGCTGCTTCACTCAGCAAAGCTGTGGACAGCTGACCTTAATTTGCCTGCTTCAGAGGGAAATGATCACAAAACTCTGCCTCAGAGGCAAGATCACTACACATGGAGCCATGGCTGAATCTTATACAATTATCACACATTGCAAACTTCATAGATAATTGGAACACTTCAAACAACACAACAGTGTGTTTTTACTCACCTGTCTCGGTATCCCAAAGTTTAAGGTATCGGTCGTAGGCAGCACTAAGGAACTGGGTGCCATCATTGCTAAAGCATACATCTCGCACAGCTTTACTATGGCCTTAAAGAGAAGTAAGGAGAAAAAAGGGGATACTGGGGATATCAATGGCTAAGAGTTTTTTTTTGGCAAAATTCACAAAACATCATCTTTGTCGGCTGTGACTGTAGAACTATACAAAGTCTGCTAATCTCACTAACACAGACTCCTAATTTTCTTGAAAAGGAGCTACTTTAAAAAAAACCTTTAACTTCAAACATTTATTCAATGCACATTTAATGTTTCATTCACTGACAAATGATTTGAATTACTATGCCAGCTTTTAAATAATTCAGCACAGGGATGTGGGCATCACTGGCAAGGGTGGCATTTGTTGCCCATCTCTAACTCCCCTTGAACTGAGTAACTTGTTCGTTTGAAAGGCAGTTAGAAGTCTAGTTAAGAGATAGCTGAGCGGCACAAGAATTATTTAAAGACCACATTAGGCAAGGATGACAGATTTTATTCCCTAGAGGACATTGGTGAACTAGATGGGTTTTTAACAACAATCAAAGACAGCTGTCAAAGTCATCATTACTGATACAAACTTTATATTAAATTTCACCAGCTGACAAGATAGGATTAGAGTCTGTGTCCATAGATGATCAACTGGGTAGTTTACTAGATTTACTAGCCTGATGACATTAACACTGCAATACAGTTCTTCAGTGGTCAAAGTAATAACCTCTCAATTTAAAAGTTTTCAAAATCTCATTGTACCATATTTATCTAAAGTATATCGAAACTCTGCATGTTTCTGCTTGCTCTTCTCCCCCAGTATCCGTTATGCAATTTGGCTCATGCTTGATCCCAGTAAGTCTTAGTTTAAAAAAGAAAGTTGGCAGTTCAAATCTTAGGAATAAAACAATGAACAAACTGCAATTTGCTCTGATTAAAATGACTTTACAATGACTGTTCACGTGGCCAATTGTCATCTCACACTTATGATACTACAGCAATGAGATTTACAAAAAGCTAAATTAAACACCGTCAACAACTTTAATTCCCCAAATTTGGCCTAGGACGCTGTACAATAATGAATTTGGAGGCTAAAATGAATACAATAGTCAAGTTACACAACTCTTCTAAAATCAATACACATAAAGTAGGCGTGTTAAAAAAATGTTTGCTATTTTTCACCAACTGCAAAGTCAATCATCATTTTAAATACGGTCAGCCAGGAGATTATACAAAATCCAAAAAGGGGCAGTCTCATTATCAATTTAGCTTGCACAGTAAAAATTCCTCTGCAAAAGCATTGTAGTTCATCAAATTATTAAGGGCTTTGACATTCAAGCAGCTCACAACTTTCACATTTCACAGAACTGTTAACAGCGTAGGAGGCCTGTTGAGTCTGCACCAGCTCTCCAGGCATACTTTTACAGAAAGTTTATAGTTTTTGAATTAGATTCATAACTTGTGCCAAGGGTCACATCTTGCTGCACATTATTTTGAGAGCAAAGATTTCCTAAAAAGCAATTTATGTTCTACACTCTGTTTTAAACTGTAAGCACATTTCATCCATAACACAGCAGTGAAGCATTGAACTAGTGTGGTACTGAGATGCAGTGCATCAGGGAGTGTACCAAAAGCCAACTATCATAGGGTCAGGGAACACAGAGAGATCAGTATGAGATTGAGAGAACAAACTGCGACAAATAAAGGAGAGAGAAAATGGATATAGTAATATTGTTGATCATTAATGGTTGACTAATCCAGAGGACTGGCTAACAATCAGTTGACACAAATTCAAATCTTATCTTCCACCACGGCTGCTGAAGAATTTAAATTAAATTAGTTAAATAAAATCTGAAATGAAAAGCTAATATCGATAATGGTACCCACAAAACTGCTGGATTGTACTAAGAACCCAACAGTTCACAAGTGCCCTTTAGGAAAAAAATTGAGTCTGACCTCTGTGAGATTCCAGGCCCTCAGTATTGAGGTTAACTCTTAACTTCCCTGTGAAATGGCATATCAAACCTTGGAGGCCCTCCGTTGTATTCAAGATGGCAGTTCATTATTTCAAAGACAATTAGGATTGACTTTACCAGACACACACATCCTCTGAACAAATTAAATTGTAGAAAAAGTCTTCAGTGCAGCTCATTCAGCCACTGCACATTGAAAACAAGTGGATGGAGAGCGTGCTCAGAAATATCAAGGTTTTACAACAGCAATTGTTGAAACTTAATGAAGCAAATTGATGATACGGGATTTCTCTTTTCAAAGTAGTAGGTTGGTTTTGCTTAAGAGAATTACAATATTGAAATGAATAACAATTTCCTAGCCCTCCTATTCAGATAGAAATGTACTTACCAATAAATGTTCTAATGCACCTGCGGTCATTGTAAACCTCCCAAAGCTGAAAGCAAAACATTTGATAAAGGGTGAAAATGATATATTACTTTCCAATTCCCCTCTTAGTTTCTCTAGGCTATAAATCTATTGCATCTATGAAATAGAGATGCTCCTTTCCTCCAATACTTAAACTAATAAAAATATTTTGCTGTTGGAAAACACAGCGATCTTGTGAACTTCTTCTCAGACACTCCATCCTGCTGTGGCTTTGAGACATTCAGACCAACAAGGCCAAGATCAGTAGTCCTGTACACTAAGGATTCCATATTTAGGCTATATAATAATAGTATGCCCTGCATAGCATCTTTAACATCAAAGAAATTTAAGATTTCCATGCAATTTGCTATTGTACAATATTATGCATTACCTCTTCTTTACTTCCTATGTATCATTTGATATGGTTAATGCAGCTCTCCTGATGTACAATATCACTAGACTATCTTTCCTTGCTTCAATTTTCAGCCAGCTCAACATAGCTACCATACTTTAAGCAAAGGCTTCCCATTTACCCCCACACAATCATTTTAAATGCTCCTAAGTCCTCTTCTTTTATCATTCTGTCAATAAACTGCTCCTTTATGATAACATGATACAGAAACTGATCCATCAGCTGGATATGTCAGGGATCTAACACTACTTCTCCATTTTCACTGATCCCACAACTCACAAACTAGTCTTGTTGTCAAGACTTGGAGGTGCTGGTGTTGGGCTGGGATGTACAGTTAAAAATCACATAACACCAGGTTACAGTCCAACAGGTTTATTTGGAAGCACTAACTTTCAGAGCGCCATTCCTTCATCAGGTGGTCGTGTGAGCATGATCTTAACATCCACAACCACCAGATGCTGAAGTGACGCTCTGAAAGCTAGTGCTTCCAAATAAACCTGTTTCACTATAACCTGGTGTTGTGCAATTTTTAACTTTACTCTTGTTGTGCATGAAACTTGAAAGTGGCAAGACAAGTAGGTAAGGTGGTGTGAAGGTATACAAGTTAGTTGTCTTTATTAGTTAAGGCACTGAATACAAGAGCAAGGGGGTTATGATGGAGATGTATATGATGTTAGTTAGGTCTGAAGTACTGTGTGCAATTCTGGTTGCACATTATAGGAAGGACGTGATTAAACTGGTGAGGGTACAGAGGAGATTCACGAGGATTTTGCCTGGCAGGAGTGATTCAAGGTGTTTGCCTTAGAGCAAAAAAAGCTGAGGGAGGGGTCTAATTAAAGTACCAATCTTCAGGGTCAGATAGGGAGAAACGTTGAAATAGATCAATTTATTGGGGGACAGTTTTAAGATAAAAGGGCAGAAGGTTTATTGAGGATTTGGGGAAAATCATTTTCACTCAGGAGAGTTGGGTATCTGGAACTCACTGCCTGAAATGGTAGGAGAGTCAGGAATGCTTGATATTTAATAACTTTAGTTGAACAGTTGAAACACAGTAGCAGGTAAGATTATGGGCCAAATGCTACAAAATGGGATGAGAATAGATGTTGATTATCGGTACAAAAGGTATCGATGGGCAAAAGGGCCTTTCTCTTGTGTAAAAGCTATGATTCTATACTCTGTGCCATCACACTTTCTGTTTAAAGCCAGAATTTCCTCTAAATGAACATCAGAAAAGTGTAATGTTATTTTGAGTACCTGATAAATTCTGTTATCTTGCAATTTACATGATTTTCTCCCTGGCTGATCATTCAGCCTGATTCACACTATAAGCGAGCAGGACACAGTGTTTGAAGAGAAACTTGGAAATTGCTTTTCCTGTCATGCATCCACCTTTGCAAGATCCTTATACTTCTATTCCTTTTCAATTCCATTATCACTGTGAATTTACTGCAACATGCTGACTCCAGACTTGAGTTCTTTAATGTCTTCTATGCTAGACTCTTCATCTACAAAATTCTGTATGATTCAACATTCCATGTATCCACCCCGAACTAAAGTGCAGTAGTTTGTACTCATCCTTTAACAATATCTTTGTAAATCTACACTGATACTTGTTTCCAAGGCACTGAAGTCAAAATTGCCACTTTGCACTTCAGTTACCTTCAAGACCTCACCCCAGTCTTACACCTCTTTCCATATTCCAAACCTGGTTTTCCATTCCATCATTAAGCAACTCATCTCTCCCTCCATGATTCTTTCACAAAATTCATGCATCTCTTTCTCTACGACTTCACAGTTTGTCAACCCAAGTATGCTTTAGGCACCTTGCCCAAGTTTATTACCACAGCTTAGAATCAAATCTTTTCTTCCTCTATGAAGCAGCACTTGTTACATTAAATATTATATTATATTATATTATATAGAAGCAAATTGTAGCTATTAATTTGGAAGGAATCGAATTATGTTAAATTGTGTAGCCAATTTTATGTGTTTTTATTGAAATCACTGACTCAAGCAGAGATTACTTTCAATATACCAACATTAATATCATATAAAAGTTAGATGTCAAGACACAGCTATCTTTATAGCTGCAGAAAGTCTACATTGAAATAAAATAACTCCCCCATGCAAAATTAAGAGAGTTGAAATAAACATCAGCAGAGATGAAGGAGCTGTGGAAGGTTGGAATCTAATCTTTGTTAGGAAGTTCAAAGAAGTTGCTCTCATGGCTTCTATAATGCAACTACCTTATAGTACACACAATGTTTCCTCGAATAATCACAATTCATATTCATATCAAAATTACATATATAAACACCATGGAAATAAACAAGGGCATAGGTGAAGATTTACTTCAAAAATATTCTTTATTTGATTTTCAGGTGACAAAATGTTCAAAGCTCATAGTCATTTTCAGAGATGATTTCTGAACCTATTAATTATACTATTTTGCTGCAATGACTCTCAAATCTCTATCTCTAACCTATTACACCCTAGGTAAATGACATGACAAACTGTGAAGCAGTGCAGTAAATCTTTACCTTGATTTTACAGTCCATGGAACAGGACAAAAGCAAGTGACCAGATGTTGGAAATAATCGAATAGCACTGACACCCTGAAACATAAAAAGATTGAAAATTACTTCAGCAGCCAATATCAAACTAAGACTAAAATTGCCAGGATTAGGTTTATTTTCCTGCTTTTTATTTATGATTTAATTAGACAATTTTCTGTAATGTACAAGTCTTCAGCATAATAGTTGGGATTTTCTCATGTCCCATATACAGTGAATGCTTTAAAAACATCATTCACAGGATATGGAATTTGCTGGTTGTGCCAGCATTTATTACCATCTCTAACTGCTCTTAAGAGGGTGGTTGTAAGCTGTGCACAAAAATCTTCTTAATGTCACATACAATGAATAGATTTGGCTGCACATCTGTACTTATGATGGTGTGGACATCAAGAGGATTATTACTAATCTGCATTTACTTCTGATACCTTCTCACATTTATTGGCATATGTTATTTTTTAAGTGGATTCCCAACCTTTCATGTTGATTCACATTATATCTGATAGCAGAACTCAAGAACATAACAATATCCCCTCATTATTTAGTTCTTTGACATTTGCCTTCTGTCTTCACTACCTTTTTGAAAGTGTGCTAAGGAAATATCGACTAATACAAGGCAGGTATACTTCTGTACAATCTCTACATTGAACAAAGCACCATATGATAGTCATTGCAGTACTGGTTTTAAGATACAATTAGCAAGTAAAGTGTGGTTGTGAGAAAAGGTGCTCCACCTCAGTCCCTGATTACACTGGAAATGGTTAGCAGACACTAAAAGACGGAAATAGCTGGAGAAACTCAGCAGGTCTGGCAGCATCTGATGGAAGAAAGCAGAGTTAATGCTTCGAGTCCGGTAACCGTTCATCAGAACTCTTAGCAGCTAGGATATGTGGTATTTATGCTGAAGAGAGACAGAGATATAAAATGGGTAGGTAAACAAGGAGATTATAGATAGCAGGTCAACACAGATGAAAAGCTGAGTACGTGTTAATAACAGACAAAAGTGAGAAATTGGGTTCCATTCTGTCTTCACTTTTCCAGTCATCTTAACCCATCTCCATAACTTAAGCTTCAGGGTGTCTGTAGAATGAAACACAGTCACATAGTCGAGGATCATTCGATATGGTGAGGAAATTGGAGTCAGATGACCGCAAGGTTCCACTTCAAGGATGTGCGCAAACCATGATGAAGGCAGCTGGGAGTCACTAGCTGATGAAATGATAGCGCATCAAGACAACCAGAGGCTCTAGCATCTTGGATAAAAGATGCCATTGTCAAAAGCAACAGCCCACATTGTCACTTGGCAACTTCCTTTAGGGCATCTGTGGCAGAATCTGCCTCTTGAGAATTGGCATTCACAGCCAACAATTAGGGTGCCCAAATGAAGATACACCACCTAAATAGACTGTATGCTGCATATCAATCATCTCTCCCAGATGGAAGCATGCCATAATCTGTTTGTGAGGTTGATGTTACTGTTCATCAAGCAAAGAAAAGAGATGGTTAGAACTCCATATATACTTCAGCTTTGATTTAACGATGCAGACCATTTTGAACTTGAACAAACTGTCAGCATTGAGAGTGTGAGGGCACGCTTTAAAGATCATACATGGCATTTGCCAGGCATAGTATGAGTGTACTAAACTTTTCATTTCCTAGCACTCAGCAGCATCAGACCCCAATTTCAAAGGCAATGGGTATCTTCAAATGAGGTTCCATTGCTACCCCACCCATGCCTGGATTTGTATACTGTTCTCTCCAAGTGGTGAATGTCCTGCTTATTACAGGGGTAATAGCAATAGTGATAGGATGGGAGGCCAGGAAGACCATCAATGGACCTTTCCACCATAAACCTAAATTGAGGTGAAGACTGGATAGTGGTGGGGACACAACCATTATCTTTACACTGCAAAACCTGCCATGTTAGAGGGCATTAGATCTCCCTCCTTGAAAGGAATCTCCCTTATTTTATTCCCCCCATTTCTCAAAACTATAAGCCAGCTGTGGATATGACATACACTGCTTTCTTCTGTCATGGAAAGAGACTTCAATTGGTGTCTCTCCTATCCTCTCAGTCACACTTTTGATGCTGCATTAGTTCTTCCACACTCAAAAATAAAAAACAAGAACCAATTGCGTCTAATGCATTTTGTTTCTCCTTGCTTGCTAACAAAATTATCAAGTTGCTTAACAGTAGCACATCATTGCTCAGCACAGATGGAAATATCAGCTTAGATGGACATGATTTCTAAACAAAAAAGTTTAGAATTATATATAACACTGAAGGCACTCCAGATAACAAAACAAATATAATAAACATTGTGCTTTGTCATAAATAGATCCAAAGCTCTCAAAAGCAGTTTTCTAGTTATTCGGAAGACTGAAAATTAATGTTTGCATGGCAACGTGTTGCAGTAAAGGATAACAATCTGACTAGTTACCTGGTTGACAGCAAGGGTGAATAGCTACAGTCAAAATCAGCAACTTTGGAAATGGCAAAAATCTGGGAGTTTTTGATTGACCCTGTTTCTGTTTTCAGAGGGAGCTTAACAAGACAAATGGTTGCTTCTGATTCGCTACTACAGAAATTCCACTCTCTGTGGTTCAGAATGCTACTGAAACATCTCAAGTAGAGTGCACTGTAATTGAAGGAGTTGGCTCAGATCAGAACATTTGCTTGATGTTCCTACGTGGATATTCAGATACAAACTGTACTTCTGTTCATTGATGCATTTTGGAAGAAGCTCCAAAAGCAGTTCAGAAAGAGGGGAAATCAAGGGAGGCAGAGAGAAAAAGAGAGACAAAAGAGGCAGAAAGTGTAATTTCATTATATAATGATGAAAATGCCATGTTCAGAATAGGATCACTTTGGCTGCCTGCCTGACTGGGGATTGTAGCCCATGGCCATAGGCTGTGAGGATGGGTGAAGTTAAAACAATATCATTACTGTACCAAAAACACACTGTAATGTTCAAATTGCAAAACTGTTTCCAATAAACTAGTAGGACAACATTGTGACAAATAAATTGTGAATAATATCAGATTGAGTTGTACATTTTGTAAAGTTTAATTTTATAAACAACATCAAACAACCTTCCACTATCACTGAATTAATACACCATTATGATGTGCAACACTGAACTGCATAGACAGCCCTAGGTTTTATTGCTATTCTGCACTAAATTAAGTTATCTCAGTCACATCATTGGCGAGGACACACAACAGACCTCGGGCAAGAAAGTTCAGCCAAACATATCATTTGTAACTTCTATCAAATGAGCTCAATTGGAAGTCGTGGCAAGAATAGATCAGGCTTAGTGATGATGTCCTAGAGGTTATCAACATTTACTGCACAGACTTATTCTGGTAAAAGTCAGACAGTGCTAAGAACACAGACACAGAGACATTAAAAAAAGGTGTATCGTCTGAAAAGCAAAAACAACAAAAAATCAAACCAGAAAAACAAAAGATGGAAAAATAAATTAATCGTTTTGAAGAATCTCAAACATCACTGGGCACTCACCATTACTTCACATTTTTCTTTAAATTTTCTTCCATCTCCAAATAAGTCGTTGGTATGATCAGCAAGTTTGTAGATGACACAAAGATTGGTAGAGTAGCAGAAAGCATAAGGGACTGATAGAGAATACAGGAGGATATAGATAGACTGGAGAGTTGGATGGAAAAGTGGTATATGGCTTTCAATCCAGACAACTGTGAGGTGATGCATTTAGGCCAGACTAATTCTAGAGCGAATTCTACAATGAACGGAAGAGCCTTGGGAAAAGTTGATGGGCAGAGAGTTCTGGGAGTGTCGATCCATTGTACCCTGAAGGTTGCTGCACAGGTGGATAGAGTGGTCAAGAAGGCAATGAATGCTTGCCTTCATTGGACGGGGTATTGAGTAGAAGAGCTGGCAAGTCAGGTTAAGATTGGTTCGGCTGCATTTAGAATACTGTGTACAGTTCTGGTCGCCACATTACCACAAGGATGTGGCCGCTTTGGAGAGGGTGCAGAGAAGGTTTACGAGGATGTTGCCTGGTATGGAAGGTGCTAGCTATGAAGAGAGGTCGAGTAGGTTAGGTTTATTTTCACTAGAAAAAAGGATATCGAGGGGGGACCTGATTGAGGTTTACAAAATCATGAAGGGTATAGACTGGGTGGATAAAGACAAGCTTTTTCCCAGGGTGAAGGATTCAATGACGAGAGGTCATGCTTTCAAGGTGAGAGGTGGAAAGTTTAAGGGGGATACACGAGGCAAGTACTTCATACAGAGGGTGGTGGATGTTTGGAATGCGTTGCTAGCAGAGGTGCTAGAGGCAGACATGGTAGATTCATTTAAGATGCTTCTGGACAGATGCATGAGTAGGTGGGGAGCAGATGGATACAAATGCTTAGGAATTGACCGACAGGTTTAGACAGTACATTTGGATCAGCTCAGGCTTGGAGGACCGAAGGACCTGTTCCTGGGCTGTAAATTTTCTTTGTTCTAAGTAATTATGATTTGCCATCCTTGGTTCAATAGTACTACTTTCTGATCATAATGGATTAAATCCCTATTCCAAACATCTGGATACATAACCACAACTGGCACTTGAATACAAGAGGTACCCTGAACTATTGGAAGAGCTGAATTTTGGTTGGGACAAAATGGAGACTTTTCTGCCCTCTTCAATGGATAGTAAAAAATTGTATTCCATGATTCAATAACGTATTGGGGAATTTCTCGTGTCCTGGGAATACTTATTCTTCAACCAACACATTAGAACCTAGTTTTTTTGGTTGTTTATATGTGAGACAGTGATATGTGAAAATTCAATGCTGCGTTTCTCAGCATTGCTTCAAAAGATTATAATTCATTGGCTATAAAGTACGATGGGATACCATAGGGTGGAGAAAAGTACTATATAAATGTAAGTTCTTTATATCTTATCAAGTAAATGATGAACTGCTGTTCTTCAAAAGTAAATTGACAGCTTCAAACAGAACAGTAAAACATGCCTCATGAATTCTGTACTTAAACACTAAACTATAAAACCAGCAGGGTAATAAAGGTGCGGCTCAGATTTCACTGTGATGTAGCTGAGCTGATTTATATGCTTATAAATGCAAATATGGATGTTTCAAGGCAGAAGACTGGTGATTTGTTACAAAATTACATACAAAACAAACTTAAATGGTCAATTAAAGGAAATTGTCACAATAAAGGACAAACAATTTAAAAGATGCCAGTGAGATCCGGAAGAGAATCTCTTAACAAAGTAAGGATGGATTAAAATTGGCAAACAAAAATCGAGAGAACAAAACATAAAATATAGGCATGTCTGTAAATAAGAAAGAAACTCTACTCCTCACTAAGGAGGAGAGAGATGACTGTGTGGACATGGTACCATAGAGTAAAGGTAGAGGGTCTATCAGTACAAATTAGCTTTGCAACAAACCTGAAGGGATTGACCCAGTTTCAGGTTACAGTTGAACATTAATGGCAATGCTGCAAAGAAGCTGCAGATAGCTTTGCTGTAGATCATAGATCATAAGATCATAGATTGCAGCATTGCCATTCTGCTGGGTTTTTAAAAAAGAATTTGTGACTTCATACCAGCATTTGCTGCCCATCCTGAATTGAACTAAGCCACTTGCTACACCATTTCAGACAGCAAATAAGAATCAACCACATTATTGTGACTCTGCAATCTCAAATAGGCTAGGTCAGATAAGGACATTAGTGAATCAGTTTATTTTACAATTGATGATAGTTTCAAGGTTACTGAGACTACCCTTATATTCCAGATTAATTGAATAAATTGAATCGCTGCAGTGGTGGGATTTGAATTCACATCCTAAGAGCATTGCGATTGTTAGTTCCATGTCTTTACCATTATATCACCATCTCCTCATATAAGAAATGCTCCCCATATTTGACCTAGGTGTGGCATTGCCTGTGGAAATTGTGACTTTTGGCTTAATATAGACAATCCAGATCTCTGATCACCCTGGCATGGATTGGCCACAAAAGGATGGCATACTGTGACTCAATCTTTTAGAGGAAGCATCCAACAGGAATGTTTGTTAAGCTATAGTGTAGATTAGTGAATTAAAACAATTGGCACAAATGCTCCAAGTTTCAACAGAAGATTAAAACAAAATAACATAAATGGTTGAGAAATGTTAGAAATATGCTTCTCTTTCCATTACTGTGACTTTCAGTGATGTTCAAGATAATTACAAGTTAAACCAGGTAATCCTACACACCCATTTCAAATGTCTAACAGTATATACTCCAGGAAACAAAAACAATATCTGAACAAAAAAAGCTGTCAGCCATTTCAGTTGCTTCTACCCAATGGAGATGCAATGGGTCACCATCCACTTCCTACTTTCATCCAAATACTATGAATTGTATTTCTGTAAAACTCCAGATTGAGATATCTGAAGTAAACCCCAAAAGAACAACTAAAGATATAACTACACATGCAGTTGTGAGTTTAAAATTATTACTTTGGAAATGTAAGAAGATGTGGAACACGCTAATTTTAAATGGTACCTTTGTATGTCCAGTCCATACATGCAGCTGTTTCTTGGGAAGATAACATTTCTCAGGTGGTTGATCAGATCGTAAGTTGACTCCAAGATCTTGAGGAATGTGAAGGTACGACCTTCCTTGGTAGTCATACATTTCTTTGACTATAAAAAGATGGCGTAAACCTTGTCAACGTCTTATCCATTGATTAATCACAAGTTTATCAGTAAGATATATTCTTTTCAAATACAAGTAGACACAAAATTCTCTTATAGGTAAAATATGTGTTTAATAAATAGACAATGCTGAATAAAACATTAGTTGGGTCGTTCTAAAAAGAAACAATTAAATCACATCGATATGCGATCCTAAAAATTGGCATTTGCATGTCTGTGATGCAAACTCAATGCACTTGCAGCGACTTACTCTCTGTTAATTTATAATGTGGAATTTAAGATTCAGTACGTGAATGTAAAACTGATAGAGACATAGAGATGTACAGCAGGAAACAGACCCTTCGGTCCAACCCATCCATGCCGAATAGATATCCCAACCCAATCTCGTCCCACCTGCCAGCAACTGACCCATATCCCTCCAAACCCTTCCTATTCATATACCCATCCAAATGCCTCTTAAATATTGCAATTGTACCAGCCCCCACCACTTCCTCTGGCAGCTCATTCCATACACGTACCACCCTCTGCGTGAAAAGGTTGCCCCGTAGGTCTCTTTTATATCTTTCCCCTCTCACCCTAAACCTATGCCCTCTAGTTCTGGACTCCTCAACCCCAAGGAAAAGACTTTGCCTATTTACCCTATCCATGCCCCTCATAATTTTGTAAACCTCTATAAGGTCACCCCTCAGCTTCTGACGCTCCAGGGAAAACAGCCCCAGTCTGTTCAGCCTCTCCATATTACAGTACAATCACAGAAACTAACAGTTACAAAATCACTTTAAAAGGTACAGTAAGACAAAATTAAAATACTAAACCTCAGGAAAATTGGGTAGACACTGACCTTTCACTTCTGTGACTTTGCTTGAAATCCCGTTCAAATTGATTGTAGGGACCTTGTGTGAAATGACTCTATGTTTCAGAGAGCACCTCTGGGACACCCGCACCAACCAACCCAACTGCCCCGTGGCTGAACACTTTAATTCCCCCTCCCATTCCGCCAAGGGCATGCAGGTCCTTGGCCTCCTCCATCGCCAGACCATGGCCACACGATGCCTGGAGGAAGAACGCCTCATCTTCCACCTAGGAACCCTCAACCACCAGGGATGAATGCAGATTTCTCCACCTTCCTCATTTTCCCTCCCCCCACCTTATCCCAGTCCCAACCCTTGAACTCAGCACCGCCTTCTTGACCTGCAATCTTCTTCCCGATCCCTCCGCCCCCACCCCCTCTCCAGCCTATCACTCTCACCTTAACCTCCTTCCACCTATCGCATTTCCAACGCCCCTCCCCCAAGTCCCTCCTCCCTACCTTTTATCTTAGCCTGCTTGGCACACCCTCCTCATTCCTGAAGAAGGGCTTATGCCCGAAACGTCGATTCTCCTGCTCCTTGGATGCTGCCTGACCTGCTGTGCTTTTTCAGCAACACATTTTTCAGCTCTAATCTCCAGCATCTGCAGTTCTCACTTTCTCCTGAAATAACTCTATCCAATCTATTGCATACTTAGGAGTGCAAAACTGTTCCTAATCTTACTCAGAGGCCACAGGGCATCTGGCACAGAAATGGGAAAAAAATGCACACTGGTGCATTGGGGGCTGTTCTTTCTAGGTTAGTGGATGATGGATGTTGTTGATGCAGAATAGAAAGCTCAAGTCTATACCCTGTATGGTATTTGTGTTTCTAATGTTGACAATCTGTGCCTGAAATTAAAAATTTCATCACTAATATCTCTCACCTGTTAAGCACAACCTCTCATTAATTTCGAGTCATTGCTTTCAGAAACTTCAAAATAATCTACCAGAGTTAGTTGTTTAACAGCAGAAGTTTAAAAAAACAGCAGCCAAAACTTCTAAGTTTCCAGCAGTCCGCAAAGGTGTTTCCTCCGAAATTCTGATCTTAAACCAGCATTTAAAAGTATGTAAGAAGTTAACTAAAATTTCTTACACTCTTGCCTAGTTAACTTCAACAGCAGGAAGCAAAAAAATCATTCTGCCTTTGGAATTGAGATCACACTGTTTCTGAACTGCATTTTTATGGTTTCACATTATTTTGATTATATTCAAATGAAGGTAATTCCATGATTTAAGCTCCCGAGCCAAAATAAGCAATTGGTGGCCATCTTACTTTTTGCAACATGTCTATGTTTAGTACACCAATGGTGAATCTCATCAGTGTAACGTTTCCCTCTGTTGCAAATGCAGCAAAGTGAAACACTGTACAAAATGTATGAATGCTGTAGCTGCTCATTCAGAACTGAATGGCTGCATGGACCAGCACTATAAAGAAAATGAGAAGGAAAAATGAAAGATAAATTAACTTATAAAGGAGTAAAACAAATTAAGGTAATATGAATAGTTGTCAGAACAGACAACATCATTTATAGTTTACAATAATCAACATCCTTTATCACTTTGCATCCCACTATCTCAGCTTCAAATTATATCGCTATTCCTTCACTGTGGCTGCATCAAAATCCTCGAATGTCCTCTCCAGGAGCATTGTGGGTTAACTCCCTCCCCAACATTACTGTGGATATATCTTTCATTCATGCATTGCAGGAGTCCAAGAACATTTAGATTCATTGTGGAGAATCAGTGATGCTGAGGTCATGAATAGCACATTCAGTGAATGGTCACACAAGTTGGACAGGCAGAAAGGGCATGGGTGACCACCAGGCAGAGTAGAGATCGGCAGGTGGTACAGGAGTCCAATGTGGTCATCCACTAATGGATACACTATTTTAGATACGATTCAGAATGATGACTGTGCAAAGGAAAGCTGTGACAGCCAATTTCATGGTACCATGAGTGGGTCTGCTGAACAAGAGGGGAAGAAGAATATCAGCAGGGCTCACATGGTAAGTGGATCAGACAGGCATTCCTGCAGCCACGAAAGAGACTCCAGGATTTTATGTTGTCTCTCAGGTGCCAGGGTCAGGGATGAGACTAAGCGGCCGAAGGACATTCGGAAAGGGTAGGGCAAACAGACATGGATTGTGGCAAATATTGCTCCAGCATGGGTAGCAAAAGGGATGAGGTCTTGAAAGTAGAATTTAGGGAACGAGGAGGTAGGTTAAAGAACAGAACCCAAAAGTCAATTCCCAGATTACCTCCGGTGTTACGTGTGAGTGAGTATAGGAAGAGGTGGTTAGTTTAAGCGAATGAGTGGCTGGAGTGATGGTGCAGGAGGGATGGCTTTAGATTTCTGAGACATTGGGAGCTATTGTGGACAGGTTGCACCTAAACGGGACGAGCATTCTTGCACAGAGATTTACCAGTTAACTTAGCTAGGGGTGGGATCCAAAGAAATGGCCAGCAGCGGGAGATAAATTACCAAAATTAGAAACAACAGCAAGAGAGTCAAGAAGGCATAGACAGTCCAGGCCAGTTAAAGCACAAGGGTGTTTGTCAAGGTTGGATGCTATTTATTTCAATGCTAGATGTCTGATGAACAAGGCAGGTGGGTTGAAGGCACGAATTCAGACATGGGAATATGATATTATTGCTGTCACGAAGACACAGTTGAGAGGGGAGTAGGATTGGCAGCTCAATATTCTAGGATACAGGGTCTTCAAACAAGACAGGGAAGGAGCTAAAAGAGAAGAGAGTGTCACAATATTGCTCAGGGAATCAATGACAGTATTATGGAGTGACGTTATCTTAAAAGGCTTCTCAAATGAAGCGGCATGGATAGAACTTAAAAAACAAAATGGAGCACTGGCTAACGTGATGCCATTATTAAAGAAAGGTAATAAGGAAAAGCCAGGGATCCATCGACCAGTGAGCCTGACTTCGGTGGTGGGCAAGTTTAGATTAGATTAGATTAGATTAGATTACTTTACAGTGTGGAAACAGGCCCTTCGGCCCAACAAGTCCACACCGATCCGCCAAAGCTCAACCCACCCATACCCCTACATTTACCCCTTACCTAACACTACGGACAATTTAGCATGGCCACTTCACCTGACCTGCACATCTTTGGACTGTGGGAGGAAACCGGAGCACCCGGAGGAAACCCCCGGAGGCACGGGGAGAATGTGCAAACTCCACACAGTCAGTCACCTGAGGTGGGAATTGAACCCGGGTCTCTGGCACTGTGAGGCAGCAGTGCTAACCACTGTGCCGCCGTGCCACCCACAAAGTTGTTGGAGGGAATCCTGAGGGACAGGATTTACATGTATTTGGAAAGGCAAGGACTGATTCGGGGTAGTCAACATGGCTTTGTGCGTGGTAAATCATGTCTCACAAACTTGATTGAGTTTTTTTAAGAAGCAACAAAGAGGATTGATGAGGGCAGAGTGGTGGATGTTATCTATTTGGACTTCAGTAAGGCATTCGACAAGGTTCCTCATGGGAGACTATTAGCAAGGTTAGATCACATGGAATACAGGGAGAACTAGCCACTTAGATACAGAACTGGCTCGAAGGTAGAAGACAAGGGGGTTTTGGTGGAAGGCTGCTTTTCAGACTGAAGGCCTGTGACCAGTGATGTGCCACAAGGATCGGAGCTAGGTTCACTCTTTTCGTCATTAATATTAATGATTTGGATGTGAACATAGGAGGTATAGTTAGTAAGTTTGCAGATGACACCAAATTGCAGGTGTAGTGGTCAGCAAAGAACAGTACAGCAGGATTTTGATCAGATGGACCAATGGGTTGAGGAGTGACAAATGGAGTTTAATTTAGATAAATGTGAGGTGCTGGATTTTGGAAAGGCGAATCAGGGCAGGACTTATACACTTAATGGTAACATCCTGGGGAATGTTGCTGAACAAAGAGACCTTCAAGTGCAGGTTCATAGTTCCTTGAAAGTGGAGTCTCAGGTAGGTAGGATAGTGAAGAAGGCATTTAGAATGCTTTTCTTTTTTGGTCAGAGCACTGAGTATATATATGAGTTGGGAGATTGTGTAGCAGCTGTACAGCACATTTGTTAGGCCACTTTTGGAATATTGTGTGTTTATACATGAGATCGACTTTTACATGAGTACATGTGGTATTAAAGGATACTAGCAGGTAAAATCTCTTATCTCCCACTCGGACTATGTTTTTAGTTACCTGCCCTAATATCTAATGCTGTTCAATATCAAATCTTATCAGAAGCATTTTGTATATTACAGTCTATGAATATAAGCTGTTGTTGGAGAATCCTCCTTAACTATTCTTTTCATGAACAGGATTCACTGTATGTCTAAATGACATTATTAAAACGTAAATGTTGGATGTAGAAATGGAGACAATAAGTGATCTGGGAACAAGAAAGAAAGAATGATAAAGAAAGAGGATATTAAAGGATATGAATTACAAGAGAGTTAGTTAAAAGTATTTCATCCCAGAGATAAACAAACTCCTTTAGCTTACACTACATTCAAATAGAGTCATATCATTGATGTCAAGAAATAATACAAAAACATCAGTCAATTCTTCACCCCCAATTACCACAATTGCCACAATTGCAACCCCATGTTTGGAAGTGTAGACAAACAAACTAAATGCATTACGGTGTAGGATTGTTTTCTCCTCTGCAGGTTTTTCATCTTCTTGTTTGCCTTTCTTTTGTCGTTTGGCTATTATCTCATTGAGTTCTTTCTGTTCTTCCTGTGGAAATAACCAAGTTTTCCCATAAGAGGTCCACAGTAATACATGAAAACGTGAACTCCACTGACAACCTAGTTAGTTACAATGGTTAGAAACTCTGGACAATTAGTGTCACGTACATTTACAAGGCAAGAATTTAATTTAGGGCATAAGGTGACATCCAAACTGCTTGCAGCAAGCTCAAACAATTTAGAACTGGCATTATTATTTTTCAAATTTAAAAAAAAATTAGTTTTTAAAGTATGTCATGAATTTTCTGCAATGATCCTTCAATGGCTACAATTCAATTAACACTGGCATCAGATGCCAGTGAATAGTGATTAATATTGCACATCATATTGTTATGCGAGATCAAATGATCCTCAGATCCCGATCAGAGTAGGAATAGAAAAAAGCATGTTGTTTTTCACATGTTTCTGAAGGCAACATATTATTTGCCTCATAGATATGTTCAAACCATAAAATGAAATGTATTGAAAAGGGACTTCTGTTCTTTTTCCTAAAAGCTGAACTTTGATTCCAGTTGGGTAGTTAAGGGAGATCAACTTAAGTTATACAATATTGCAGATAGATGGGGAATGGCATTTCTGTTAAGAGTACATGAATCAAGCCATTAAAGGAGCCTCATTACAAAATATTTGTTTCCCAACTAATGTCACTTCTGCATGTTTGCTTAGTTTATTTGCTTTATTAGTCAGTTTTAAAAAAGTAATTCATGGGATATTAGCTTTGTTGGCTGGGGCAGCAGTTATTATCCATCTTTAGTTGGCCTTGAGAAGATAGTGATATCTACAACTACTCTCCACTTTCAGTAGTGTCTGACATTAAAAGTGACATTTGAAGAGAAGAAATTAAATATAAACTGCAATACATGACTCACTGTAAATAGAAGTTGAACATATTTAAGCTTAGAGACAGGTCCTAATAATCCATTACGTTTACATCAACCAGCCTCTTATTTTAATAAAGCAATTTTATAGATTTTGCCAGTAAAAAAATTTAGCAAATCTATATTTACACTGTTCTGTCAAAATAAAATTTTATACGCTATTTTATCAGAAATATTCACACTTCTTTTGGCAGGTTACTTGTTTTTGAGTGCAGTAGTGACAATGCTTGCTATAGACTGCATAAAGCTTTTTGACAGCATCTCTGCAGCAAAATTTAGAATACCGATCAGCAACTGGGCAGGCACTTCAAAATTTAGAACACCTGTCTTCAGGGAAATTGATTATCGCATTTTAAAAACATTACTACAGCATGATCACATAGCTGAGATTGCTGCTCAGAATTCTTTCTTCACATTGTAGGTTTTCAATTTATGATTATGCATTTCACCATGGGTCAGGGAGAACTACTGGAAGAGGATGATTTAGTCATTGCCCAATACCCCCCCTAATGGTCAAATCAAGAGCAGCAGAACATGTCCAGTCCTTCCAGCAATGAAGTTTTTCATTGAAAGTTTTTAAAAATTAATTGCCTTGTTAAATTAATTCCAAGATATGACATGCAGACGGCAAAATTACACCACTAGCTATATTCAACGTGGACCTGACTCTCAACAAATATGGACAGGGTCAACTTTATACATAAAGTTGCCAATTAATGTTATTAAGTAACATAATCTCATTCCAAAATGTGCCCTTAAGTTGGAAAATAACTATATTTTTCTAGCTTTCTGAAGGCAGTTCTTGTCAGTGTCATCATTGATAGGTAGCAGAGAGAAAATGGACCATACAAGTCATCTCCATTTCCAGCGACCGACTCAATACGGACAGCCATTACAAACCCACCGACTCCCACAGTTACCTGGACTACACTTCCTCCGACCCTGCCTCCTGTAAAAACGCTATCCCTTATTCCATTTCCAGCGACCGACTCAATACGGACAGCCATTACAAACCCACCGACTCCCACAGTTACCTGGACTACACCTCCTCCGACCCTGCCTCCTGTAAAACGCTATCCCTTATTCCCAATTGCTTCACTTCCGCCGTATCTGCTGCCAGGAGAACTAATTCCACCACAGAACATTCCAAATGTCCTCCTCCTTCAAAGATCGCAATTTCCCCTCCCACATGGTCAACTTGCCTTCTGGGCATCTCCTCTACTCCCCATCCCTCCAATCACAACAACAACAGAACCTCGCCCCTTCCCCCCCCAACACCCTGAATACATCGCAACACCTCTGCCATTTCCGCCACCTACAAACAGACCGCACCACCAGAGATATATTTCCCTCCCCATCCCTATCTGCATTTTGGAGAGACCATTCCCTCCGCAACTCCCTTGTCACGTCCTCACTCCCCCACCGACCCACCTTCTCTCGTCACCACAAGAAGTGCAAACCCAGCACCCAAACCTCCCTCCTCACATCCGTCCAAGGCCCCAAAAGATCCTTCCACATCTGATAGAAATTTACCTCCATTTCTACACGTCATCTACTGAATCTGTTGCAACTGATGTGGTCTCCTTTACATTGGGGAGACGATGCCAACTTATTGATCATTTCAGAGAACATCTCTGGGGCACCCGCAATAACCAACCCCATTGCCCTGTGGCTGAACACTTCAACTCCCCCTCCCACTCCGCCAAATACATGGAGGTTCTGGGCCTCCTCCATTGCCAAACCCTAACCAACTGACGCCTGGAGGAAGATTGCCTCATCTTCTGCCTTGGGACCCTCCAACCACATGGGGTCAATGTGGATTTCACCAGATTCCCCATTTCTCTTGACCCGAACTTACCCAATCCAAACGCTCCAGCTTGGCACCAACCTCTTGAACGGTCCTACCTGTCCATCTTCCTCCCACCTATCTGCTCCACCGTCCTCTCCGACCTATCACTTTCACCCCTATCTTCATCTATCTATCGCATTCCGAGCTACCTTGTCCGCACCACCCCAGCCCCAACCCCCTCCCATTTATCTCTCTCAGTCCTCTTGGCCCAAAAGCCTCATTCCTGATGAAAGGCTTTTCCCAAAACGTCGATTCTTCTGCTCCTCAGATGCTGTCTGACTGGCTGTGCTTTTCCAGCACCACACTCTTTGACATGTAAACCTTAAAGTTCTGCAAACCTTTCCTTCTTTGCAAATGCTAAAATAAGTAGATCAACGAACCTCTGAAGGTTTGGCCACATCCTTTTCATCCACATACTTAGCCCAAGGCCCCTGAAAACCATCAATATTTGCTGGGTCAGGTTCTTTTAATTTCTTTCGTTTTTCTGTTTTCTTTTTACCAGATTCAAATACTGTAAGGCCTGCATGAGTTTAAATGAAGAACAAAGACAAGTTAGCACATACCAACTAGATATAGTAAATCCACATAAACTAACATGGGATGTTTCAAAATTGCACATAACACTCAGCAATGTTTAAAATTCATTGTTATGCAAGTACAAAGTAAGGATTAAATTGGAATATCAGCAGCAAACCAAAGCAAATAAAAACTGGATATCATTTCATCACATGCCTATTCCCAGGAATAAATGATATTAAGTACAAAGAGAGAGACAGACCCAGAGTCACGAGTAGAATTTCAGCTGGGATGCAGAAGGTGCTATTAGCTCCTCTCAGCCAGGAGATCATCACCTTACTACATATATTTCTGAAAGATGCTTTAGAAGCAAAGTACTGCCATCTTTGTTACACTGATTTCCTCAAAACAGTACTAAACAGCAAAAATGATTTAAAAATGTTTGTAACATTAAGTATGCAGTACGTACAGTACTGAGTGCCCCCTGCCTGACAGTAAATAAACTACAATTAAAAGAAAGATACAATATCAACATTTCATTTAAACAAGTCATATCAAGCTTAAGGCAATTTTCTGTTCGTAATGCAATGGGACATTAATTACACACTTTGGAATCTATTACAAAAACCTTGACGCATTACACAAAAATAAATAAATTAGAATACAATAAGTTTGACTGGCGTTTCATTTCTTGAATTGCACCAGGCTTTTTCTAGATCTGAAATGCATTGACACAAGAGTAAATTTGCTTCCAAGTAAGCTAGCTTGTGCCCCAAATAGCTATATCCTGGTTTTAATTTGTTACGTACATACTAATTATGCAAACTGGAATAATTCAATTTCCACAGCAATCCGGTTTGTCAATGACAGCAAAAACACAACAAATTTTCTTTGCAAAATCAAATTAATGTTGTTTCAATAGTGATAATCAAGTATCTGCTAGAATTGTATTCAAGTAGAAATTTGAATTCTCAAATAAAAACAAAAATAAGACATTGTAGTTCATTTTAAAACAATTGTCTGGAATGAAGGGTATTTAAATGCTGTGCTAGCTGCAGATGGTCATTTAGGAGGGTATTTCAATTTTAAAAATTACTTGATTTTTCCAATAATAATGTTAAAAAGATGGAATTATGTTCAACAGTTACGGGTCTGGAATGTTGTCCATGTCAAGCATTCGAGACCTACATCTACCACTTCCACCTCAGTTATAGTATGTTCTTAGCCCAACTAAACTCCTCAGTTCCAATCTTGCAGGAGCATCACTTATACCAGCAGCATGAAATTTATTTTTATCATTTCCTGCACCAGCCATACATGTCTGATCAATCGATGGTCAATTTCAATGCAGTTGTAGAATCTGGGCTGGATTTGTCCCAGGTTTCAGATGTAAAATGCCTGTATATAACCACTGCATTATCCTGCTTGTGTTGGCTTTTCGTAAAACTATTGAGAAGTTTATGAAACTATTGAAGATGGTTTTGGCAATTGCCCCATTAATTTTCAAAGTGATACATATCAACTTTGTGATGTTTTTATGTTTGCTAGTCATTGTTGAGTGGCATGTGCGTACATGTATAAAAGATTATAGTCAACCACATAGATCGGAGTGGGTCTGAAGTCACATGTAGGCGGGATTAGGTAAGGATAGCAGATTTCCTTCCTTAAAGCTCATTAGTGAATCAATAGCATTCATACCTGGCTTGATGGTAATGGCGAAGTGCAAGAGATACTGAGCCTTTAGGGTACAAATTAGTCATAGAGTTACAGAGATATACAGCACGGAAACAGACCCTTCGGTCCAACCCATCCATGCCGACCAGATATCCCAGTCCAATCTAGTCCCACCTGCCAGCACCAGGCCCATATCCCTCCAAATCCTTTCTAATCATATACCCATTCAAGTGCCTCTTAAATGTTGCAATTGTACCAGTCTCCACCACTTCCTCTGGCAGCTCATTGCATACTCGTACCACCCTCTGCATGAAAAAGCTGCCCCTTAGGTCTCTTTTATATCTTTCCCCTCTCACCCTAAACCTATGCCCTCTAGTTCGGACTCCATGACTCCAGGGAAAAGACTTTGCCTATTTACCCTATCCATGCCCCTCATAATTTTGTAAACCTCTGTAAGGTCACCCCTCAGCCTCCGACGCTCCAGGGAAAACAGTCCCAGCCTGTTCAGCCTCTCCCCATAGCTCAAATCCTCCACTCTGGCAACATCCTTGTAAATCTTTTCTGAACCCTTTCAAGTTTTGCAACATCTTTCCCATAGAAAGGAGACCAGAATTGCATGCAACATTCCAACAGTGGCC
>NC_057712.1:113205320-113212599 GCF_004010195.1 Chiloscyllium plagiosum | reverse complement strand
TTTCCCATGCACAAAGCCATGATGACTATCCCTAATCAGTCCTTGCCTTTCCAAATACATGTACATCCTGTCCCTCAGGATTCCCTCCAACAACTTGCCCACCATCGACGTCAGGCTCACTGCTCTATAGTTCCCTAGCTTGTCCTTATCACCCTTCTTAAACAGTGGCACCACATTAGCCAACCTCCAGTCTTCCAGCACCTCACCTGTGACTATCGATGATACAAATATCTCAGCAAGAGGCCCAGCAATCATTTCTCTAGCTTCCTACACCTGATCAGGTCCTGGGGATTTATCCACCTTTACGCATTTCAAGACATCCAGCACTTCCTCCTCTGTAAGATGGACATTTTGCAAGGTGTCATCATCTATTTCGGCACGGTGGCACAGTGGTTAGCACTGCTGCCTCACAGCGCCAGAGACCCGGGTTCAATTCCCGTCTCAGGCGACTGACTGTGTGGAGTTTGCACGTTCTCCCGGTGTCTGTGTGGGTTTCCTCCGGGTGCTCCGGTTTCCTCCCACCATCCAAAGATGTGCAGGTCAGGTGAATTGGCCATGCTAAATTGCCCGTAGTGTTAGGTAAGGGGTAAATGTAGGGGTATGGGTGGGTTTCGCTTCGGCGGGTCGGTGTGGACTTGTTGGGCCGAAGGGCCTGTTTCCACACTGTAATCTAATCTAATCTAATTTCCCTACAGTCTATATCTTCCATATCCTTTTGTGTTGGAGTACGATTCTGCTTCTGACACCTGCAGCGCCTCATGGATACCCAGTTTTTGATTAGATTAGATTACAGTGTGGAAACAGACCCTTCGGCCTAAAAAGTCCACACCGACCCGCCGAAGCGCAACCCACCCATACCCCTACCTTTACCCTTACCTAACACTATGGGCAATTTAGCATAGCCAATTCACCTGACCTGCACATCTTTGGACTGTGGGAGGAAACCCACGCAGACACGGGGAGAATGTGCAAACTCCACACAGTCAGTCACCTGAGGCGGGAATTGAACCAGGGTCTCTGGCGCTGTGAGGCAGCAGTGCTAACCACTGTGCCACCGTGCGAGATCTGCTTAAAGTCTATCACATTTAGCACGGTGATAGTGCCACACAACATGATTAATAAATTTTTTTTGGTGGAGTGACAGGACTGTCTTTTAAAGAGAAACTGCAGCAACAGGGCCTGTATTCTCTAGTTTCAAACAATTACTCATTGAAGTCCATTGAATGAGATAGACAGAATAGATGCAGGTTAAGATGTTTCCCTTGGTGGGGGATTGGTCCACTCTACTGTGGAATGTGCAGTTAAACATTTGTGATTGGTCGGACATAATTTGGAGTCTTGAGTTCCAAAATAACAGCAGTGACGTCATATTTTTAGCAGACATTCACCATATGCAACATAATGCTCTAAAAATATGATTTCACAGAATTATACAGCACAGGAGACCATTTAACCCACTGTGTCTGCACTGGCCAACAAAAAGTCATTCAACCTAATCCCACTTTCCAGATTTGGTCTGTGTCCTTAAAGGATACGCTTTAAGTTCATTCTTAATTATTTTTATGAAAATGTCTACTTTTCAGACAGTGAGCTCCAGGACACCACCAACTCTAGATGAAATATTTTCTCTTAAAACTCCTCAAAAACTCTCACCTCTTACCTTAAATCTATATCCCCTGATTATGGCCCTTCAACCAAGGGGAAAACAACGTTTTTATCTCTTTGTATCAACACTTCAAAATTTTATAAACTTCAATAAAACTCTCCCTTCAGCCCCTTTGTTCCAGAGAAAACAACCTTTGCTTATCCAATCCTCTATCATAACTAAAATTCTCCATTTTTGGCAACATCCTTGTAAATCTCATCTCGACTGTCTGATGCAATCACTTCTTTCTAATGTTCAATGACCAAAATAACATGCAGTACCCCAGCTGAGATCGAATTAGTGTTTTATACTCCTTCAGTTATACCTTGGTTAATAAAAGCAAACATCCCACACATTTTCTTGACCAACTTATTTACTTGTTAATTTCAGGAGTTTGCACACCGTATGCATTATTTCACACTTTTCCTGACTGAGCGCTAATTGCCAATGTTCAGTTCATCTGGCTAGTTCAATACATATCCTTGTAGTCATCCTCTTTCTTCTTTATTGTCAACTAAACAGCCAACGTTTGGATCAAATACAATCTTTAAAAATCAGTTCCCGTGCATTCAATAACAAATCATTGATATATATACCAGAAAGAACAAAAGACTAGTACTGAGCCTAGTGGAAACAGCCTTCTCATCAGGGAAAAAAAACACTAACTAAACAATAAAATGCCTTTATTTTTGTGCCTTGGCACCAATTATGGATCCAACTTGTCTACTCGTCTTGGATTCAAAGACGTTTTGCTTCTGTGAACAGTCTGACATTTGAAGTGGTGATCAAATGCACTAGCCTCATTAACCAAGTTACTGAATATTTTGAGAACGCAATCATGTTACTGACACAATGTTCCCAAAGTGTACAAAGGCATCATAGGCACCGATGGAACCCAAAAATGGGTCCCAGGCATTCATAAATTCTGTACCATGAGTCTTTAAAACTGTAAAAGCAAGGAAAGGCCATGTTTAATTTCTGATTTTTGGTTGGCGTTTTATGTGGCAGAAAGGAAGATGGTTGTGTTTGTTGGAGGTCAGTCAGCTCAGCTCCAGGACATCTCTGCAGGAGTTCCTCAAGGTAGTATCCTAAGGCCCAATCATATTCAGCTGCTTCATCAATGACCTTCCCTCCATCAGGTCAGTCGTGGGGATGTTTGCTCATGATTGCACAATGTTCAGCACTGTTTCCAGCTCCTCAGATACTGAATCAGTCCATGCCCAAATGCAGCAAGATCTTAATAATCATAGAATCCCTTCAGTGTAGAAGCAGGCCATTCGGCCCATCAGGTCCACATCGACCCTCTAAAGAGCACTCTGCCCAGATCCATCCCTCTATCCTATCCCTGCAACCCTGCATTTCCCAGGGCTCATGCACCTAGCCTGCACTTCCCTGGACACTATGAGCAATTTAGCACAGCCAATCCACCTAACCTGCACATCTTTGTACTGTGAGAGCAAACCCACACAGACACAGGGAGAATGTGCAAACTCTGTACAGACAGTCGCCTGAGGCTGGAATCAAACCCAGGTGCCTGGCACTGAGGCAGCAGTGCTAACTGCCGAGCCACTGTGCTGCCCCAAAATCAGGCTTGTGTGCAGCAGTGGTAAGTAACATTCATGGCACACAAATGAAAGGCAAGAACATTCTCCAACAGGACAGAATCTAACCATTGTCCCTTCATATTGAATGGTGTTACCATCACTGAATACCCCACTATAACATCTAGGGGTTATCATTGATCAGAAACTCATCTGTATTTGACACAGAAATAGATTGGTGATAAGAGCAGGTCAGAGGCTATGACTCCTGCAGTGAATAATGTACCTCCCTGACTCTACAAAGCCTGTCTAGTACTATAGAAATTCTCCAAGGCTCTTTCCAAACTCGCAATCAATTCCATCTAGAAAGACAAGGACAGCAAATACATGGGAACACCCCACCTGCAAGTTCCTCATTATCCGACTTGGAAATATATCGCTCTCCCTTCAGTATCACTGGGTCAAAATCCTGGAATTCTCCTTAATGGTTTTGTAGGTCTATCTACAGCACATGGATTATAATTGTTCAAGAAGGCACTTCACCACCACCTTCCCAAGAGCAACTAGGAATGCATATCAATACTGGCCCAGCTTTGCCCATGAATGAATTAAAACAAAAAAAAAACTTATGCTGAGCTACCTCCTCTCTGTTAAAGTTACAACAATTTCCAGTAGCCTTGGATTAGGTAAAGAGAAGAGAGGCCAAGGTGTTATAAGCGAGCTTCTGTGTGAATGGCAGCTTAGAACATGACTGGGTCAATTGTGAAGCTGTCAATTGTAAGTACATGGATGATGAGTACTTAAAACAAGGTACATAAAAGTAATTGCAACTTATGAGGGAGTCATTGCTGACGAGAAAGAAAGCCAGGTAGAGGACGGGATGGAAGCAAGAACCACAAGTACTTGTGAAATCAATAATGAAACAATATATCAGAGCATCATGCCTCAGGATGGAAAAATGAACAATAAAATTAGACTCTAATAAGCACATTTTGTTCGCTACATGCCCTTGTGACATATATCAGGCACCAAAGCAATGTAACTAAATGAAATGCCTGTTATCAAAATACATTTGAACAAAAGCATTTACCTTGATTCTTCTCAGCATCTTCCACACTACCAATATACGTAGCCCCTCCTGCTCCCTCACTGTGGTCTACCGTTGGATCCAATGCATAACCTAAAATTGGAATGAATAATCTAAAATTATTTCAAAATAGGTAATTTATAGAGTGAGAAAAAGGAATTGATGGCAATGAAATAACATTTATTCATCTTCAGGATTCCCTGCAAAGTATTTATAGAAAAAGAAAGAAGGACGGAACCAGCCAGGCAAGATTTGCTGAGAGCTGCTTCACAGAGTATTGTCCATCATCACACCAGACTTGTCACAAAGTAGGTCCTGGGAAACAAGCCATAGCACATTTACCAAGAAGAACAATTGTGAAGCAATCAAAATTAAAATTGGCCAGAATCATGTTGAGAATAGCTTTTAATCATCTTTGCCACCTATCGAATTGTTACAAAAAATAGAATTTATTTATAATTGCATGAGAACAGATTATCTATTATAATTACAGATGAATATCACAACATTAATTGAAATGAAACAAAAACATGTCAGAAATACATAATAGATACAATGGTATTTTTGAAGAGAGACACCAAATTAATATTTCAGATCAATCACCTTTCAACAACAACTATGTATATAGCATCTTTAAAGAAATAAATCCTCGCATGGTACTCTAATGAAGTGTTATAAATCCAAATTTGACATTGAGCAATGCAAGGAGATATTAAAGTTTGATCAAAGATGTACCTCTTAAGGTGTATTTCAAAACAGGAAATAAAGAGATTTGGGAAAGGGATTTCAGGGCTTAGGATATTAGCAGCTGAATGATTTAAAATGGAATGCTCAAGAGGATCAAATTAAAGGAGTGTAGGTATCACAGAGCATGCATTGGCATTCAGCTCAACTGTTACAAAGCTGTTCTTACCCTCATAACACATCACACAAAGAAATGTCTCTCAGCCTGTCTGCTAACTCTGATAATTTTAAGTACAGGTAGTTCTCCTAGAACGTTCGTTTATTAAGTGTGATTTGTCTGGAACGCGATTTGTGAATTAGCAACTTTTTTTTATACAAACCAAACTCCCATTTACTGCTACGCGATTCTCACCCCCAACACTAGGTGTCGTACTTTCAAAATAAAAAATAAAAAACCAAAGAACTGCAGTTGCTGGAAATCAGAATCATAATCAGAAATTGCTGGAAAAACTCAGCAGGCTTACTACCATCTCTGGAGAAAAAGAGTTTCAATGTTTCAGTTTCAATGACTCTTCTTCGAAACAGAAGAAAATCCATACGGGGAGATATAGTACACTACACTGGGATTACTCGTGTAGTACAGAGGTTCAAATTCCACCATGCAGCTGGTATTAAGTAACTAAAAACAAGCCTACTGGTGGCCATATAACTATTGTCAATTGTCAAAGAAGCCCAGTTGGTTCACTGAAGTACTTTAAGGCAGCAAATCTGTTACTGTCACCTGGTCTGACCGACAACTGACTCTGGACAGCAATATGATTAACTTTCTTTTTCATTGAAAAAGTTTCCGAATATTTTACGAAATTATACAATCACTATAAAATAGTGTGACAATCTTATAGTATAACAACAACAACAATAAAAAAACGACTCTACTTCACAAACAAATTAGAGAAAAAAGATCTATCCACACTATGATTCAATAAATAATTAAACAAAATAAACTAAATTGAATTAGATTGAACTAAGTTAAATTACAGCACTCAGCGCAGCCCCACCAAAGCTCCCCATCACTGGGAGCGACAGTTGGCATACCCGTATTTATTCGGGATTCTTCCTCTCAGGGGCACCCGGCCCGCCAGACACAGCCCTCATGGCTACACAAAGGCTCTAATCAACATGGCCGACAAGTCTGCATCAGTATGGTTCAAGAAGGGCCACCATTACCTCTAAAAAAGTAACCGTTTTCTGGTGCACCATACTTGCTTTAATAAGAGGTCTCCTGTGACAACAGATGAAAGAACCAAGCCAACTGTTAAATCTCTGTAACGCTTGCCTAGGTAGCATCAGAGGGACGCATGGGACGTAATAAATGAGGAAGAACATTCATTTTGACGAGAGCTATTCTACCCAACCAAGATATTGGTAGAGCCTCTCTACACTGAAGGTCCTGTCTGATCTTCTCCAGCAAGTGCACAAAATTAGCTTTACATAATTGATCAAAGGCAAGAGTAACAAAAATGCCTAAATATAGAAAACCTCCCTGTGACCATCTGAAAGGGAATCGGATTCCACCTTCAAGTTCGGGTACTCCCACAAGATCCCCCACGGGTATGGCCTCCAATTTCATGAAGTTAATTTCATACCCTGAGAAACAGCCAAATAAATTAACCTTTTGTATTAAACAAAACACAGATATTGTCAGCTTAGATAGAAAAAGAAGTGTGTTGTCTGCATAAAGGGTGTTGTCCTAATAAATTAACCTTTTGTATTAAACAAAACACAGATATTGTCAGCTTAGATAGAAAAAGAAGGGTGTTGTCTGCATAAAGGGTGTTGTCCTCCTGACCCTATCTCTGGAGTAACTACATTGGGGTCCCTCAGGATGGCCTCTGCTAACAGCTCAATCACTAATGTAAACAGCAGCGGTGAGAGAGGGCATCCTTGCTGGCTACCTCTACCAATACTAAAATTGTCAGACCTCATGCTATTGGAGATAACCGCTGCCTTAGGATCATTATATAATACTGCCACTCACCTGGCGAAACCGTGCCCCCCGACTGCCGCCCCAAAGACTAAACCATTCCAGGAGATAAAAAAGGTATAGCCGTTCCACTCAGTCATACGCTTTTTCTGCGTCTAGGGAGACTACCTAGCTCGAACTCAACCCCTACTGACACATCTGGACCATGTTCAGTGCTCTTCTAATGTTGTTAGAGGACCTGCGACGTTTAATAAAACCTGCCTGGTCCTCCTTTACAATAGAAGGCAATACTTTCTCCAACCTCAGCGTTAATATTTTCGACAGAATTTTAAAATCCA
>NC_057712.1:113191479-113204655 GCF_004010195.1 Chiloscyllium plagiosum | reverse complement strand
AAGGAGATCTCCCTCTTTGCTGTCTGGGTGAGCGAAGATTTCAGAGCAGCCCTGAGGGCTATAATCCACAGCTATTTGGTAACAGATGGCCTATCAAAGTATGCCGTCTCAGTTGCCGCCTTCAACGTGACATCAAGCATACGCTATTGTTCTCCCCTCTGCTGCTTCCAGGTCACCGAGTAAAAATATAATCAAACCCCTTGGCAGTCTCCCAGAGCACCAATGGGTCACTAGCCATACCTAAATTAATATCCCAGAAAATGTTAAATTCCTGTGAAAAGTACTCAATAAGCTGTCCTTCAGGAGAAAAAGATTCATGCGCCAATGCCGCAAACCTGTCCCATTACCTCTGGCCTTAACCTCCAAATACATACACTGCTGCATGGTCAGACATGACTATGTTCCCAATTCTAAAGGACAGTAACGAATCCAAAAAGGCCGGTCGGGCAAAAACCATGTCAATTCTTGGGTGGCAATTGTGTGGACTGGAGAAGGTAAAATCCCTAGCCTCAGGGTGAAGACATCTCCACACACTTACCAGCCCCATCTCCCCACCCAAGTCCACCAGTTGTTTGGATTGTGGGGAGGTGCCTGGGAGACCCCGGGGCATCCTGTCTACCTCAGGGTCCAGAAGACGATTGAAGTTTCCCTCTATAATCATGCGGCACACTCCAAGGGCCATCAACCTGGAAAGTGCATTCGTTAAAAACTTAAGCAGGTGTGCCAAGGGGGCACTGTTGGGTACCTTACAGAGTACTGAATATTCAAGTTTCTCAGCCTCTTCTTTACTTCATCAAGGGTCTTCTTCATGCAGATCACAGGCGCAGAAAAGTTCTGAAAAAACATAATTTTTTGATCCCTTGGAGATCAGGCCCTGTGGATTCTTCCTCAGTGGTCTGGAAGCTTCCAACACCATTTATTTATCTCTCTAGTGCTTATCTCTAAAGTGCTGGAGTCACACTCACACCAGTCAGAGGTTGCTGGTCTGATCCAGGCCTGCGCACTGCGACCCGGTGGCCCACTCGGCTTGCACCTAGCCCGCCACAACTTGCAGCACCAAAAACTGCGGGAGCCATTGTTCCAGAAAGCTGACTAACTGACCTCCTTCCTCCCGTTCTGGCAGCCCAGTAAGACGGATGCTCTTCCGACGATGTGGATCTGAGGTCGTCGAACTGCTCCACTAAGGCCCGTACCTGCCTTTCCAGGGCCTGAACCCGACCCACTGAAGATTCTGCCGTGGTCTCTGAAGCTGCGGCCTGCTGCTCTAACTCCTCCACGCGCTGCTGAGACGTTGGATCTCCTGCTCATGCTTTTGCAGCTTGGTCGAGATCGGTTCCAGCCTGGTTCAGGTGTCCTCCATCGCTGATTCAATCTTCTCTTGGAGTTTCATGAACTCAGAGACCAGGCCCTGCTGTCCAAAGGAATGTCTGCAGAATCAACCCTGCAGCTGCAGGCGTGTTCGTTGCTGCAGGGGAATGCCCTGCTGGTTGTGATCCTTGCGGCCCTTTTCCCTTAGTCATCTTCCCTGATCACCAAAACTAATGCACAAATATTCTGCGGACCTAAAATTGCCGATTTTTCCAAAATAATTTATCAGGGGTGGGTAAAAGCACCACCTTGCCTCGGTTACTCTGCTGGTGTATTAAAACATGTGGATCAAATTCTTGGCTTAATTAAAAAGCAAATTAATATCCCAGAAGAATCAGGTATAAAGAATTTAAAACAATGCAGACAAAACCTGGTCTTGAATAACTGAATGAGCCTGATGCACAAAATGCCTTTTCTAACTTATCGATCTTTTACATTAATTACTATTCATCCCAACCAATAAACAATAGAGCATAAGAACTAGGATCAGGAGTACGCCGTCTGGCCCTTCGAATCTGCTGTGCAATTCTGTAAGATCATGGCTGATCTTTTTGTTGCTTCAGCTCCACTTATCCGCCCTCTCACTATAACCCTCAATTCCTTTACTGTTCAAAAAATTATCTATCTTAGCTTTAAAAACATTCAGTGAAGTAGCCTCAACTACTTCACTAGGCAGGGAATTCCATATATTTACGACCCTCTGGGTAAAGAATTCGGTCCTAAATCTGCTAATTTTGAGGCTAAGCCCTCTTGTTCTAGTTTCACCCACTAGTGGAAACATCCTCCCTACTTCTATCTTATCTGTTCCCTTCATAATTTTATGTTTCTATAAGATTCCCCCCATTCTTCTAAATTCCAATGAATGTAATCCCAGTCTACTCAGTGTCTCCTCATAAGCCAACTCCCTCAACCTAGTGAATCTCCCCTCACCCCCTCCAATGCCAGTATATCCTTTCTCAAGACCAAAACTGCACACAGTAATCCAGATGTGGCCTCATAAGATTCCCCCCATTCTTCTAAATTCCAATGAATGTAATCCCAGTCTACTCAGTGTCTCCTCATAAGCCAACCCCCTCAACCTAGTGAATCTCCCCTGCACCCCTCCAATGCCAGTATATCCTTTCTCAAGAAAGACCAAAACTGCACACAGTAATCCAGATGTGGCCTCATCAGCACTCTGTACAGCTACAACATAACCTCTCTGCTTTTAAACTCAATCCCTTTAGCAATGAAGGACAAAATTCTATTTACTTTTTTAATTACCTGTTGCACCTGCAGGCCAACCTTGCGAGATTCATGCAGGAACACTCAGGTCCCTCTGCACAGCAGCATGCTGCAATTTTTTCAGCATTCAAGTAATAATTCTTTTTATTGCACAAAGATTCTGCGGACCTAAAATTGCCGATTTTTCCAAAATTATGGATGAAATATTCAACATCTAACAAAGCACCTCTTATTTGGAAGGGATGACTTCAATTCTACTGGCCATTGGCTCACAATATACTCAAATGGATGACTTCACATTTATTAACACTGTATTCCATCTGCCAGACCTATACCCACTCACGTAAACTATGTCCCTCTGCAACGTTCGCAGTCCTCTACACACTTTGATCTACCACTCATCTTAGCGTCATCTACAAACTTTGACACATTACACATGGTCCCCAACTCCAAATCATCTATGTAACTTGTGAATAATTGCGGTCCCAACACTGATCCCTAAGGCACACCCCTAGCTGAAACAAACCTTCCAGCCAGCAGGGCACCCATTTCTTCCATCAGGTTTAATGGGAATTTGGGAATTTCAGAAACCTGGGTTCGAACAGAATGCAGGAAAGCACAACCAAAGTCTCAACATGAAAGTTCTGACAAGGGTCACTGAACTCGGGACACTGGCTTTATTTTTTGCTCTATGGATTTTTTTGCTTTTTTCACTCATAGGATGTGGATGTCACTGGCTGGCCAACATTTGCTGTGGGTCTGCAGTCACATGTAGGCCAGACCAGATAAGGACAGCAGCATCTTATCTAAAGGGCACAAGTGAACAAGAATTTGTTTTTAAAAAGCACAATCTATACTGGTATTGTGGTCATCATCAAACTTTTAATTCCAAATTTTTATTGAATTCAAATTCCATATCTGTTATGGTGCGATTCAAACCCAGGACCCTTGATTAATAATTTACTGATATTATAAAGCATCATCCACCCAGGATAGTGTCAAAATTACTGAGTTCGTCCAACACTTTCTGTTTCTGTTTCAGATTTCCAGCATTTGCAGTTCTGTATTTTATTTTCTGAAAACCTCCTCTCTTCTAGCTGTAAGATACTGACTGAAACATGTTTGGGCAATCTTGGCCCCATTCCCAGGAGGTACAAGTTCACAATACAACACAGTACCCATAAATTGAAACAGATCAATACTAAAGTAATGATCTAATTCAGAGAGATTGCCAACCGCAGAGGAAGAAATTGAAAAATTCTGAAGAAAGATCAGGATCAACAAAAATTGCTCAGGCAAAGTAAAGAGAATCAGACAATAAAAACACAAAATTCTGGAAAGATCAGGATGTGTGTGTGTGTGGGCGTGGAAATTGCAGGCTGTTTTGCTTTGTAGATTGCTAGTATGTGGATGGAATTGCGGGCTGTTTTGCTTTGTAGATTGCTAGTATGTGGATGGAATTGCGGGTTGTTTTGCTTTGTAGATTGCTAGTATGTGGATGGAAATTGCCATCATGAATCAAGAACATTTGACATGTCAAAATTCGGAAAAACAAAATCAATACTTTAACTTGTCTTGGGGCCACTCAGATGTGCATCATATTTTCTGTACCAGTCTATCTCATTGAACTCGACCAGAAAACAGCTGATCTTCTGTGCCCTATTTACAAAAGAACCACACAATATAGCTAGTGTAACCAATGTAGAACAACTGGCCTTTTAATATGTCAGCAGCAACAGAGTTCTAGGTTACAGCTGGAACCCTGGCAAAGAATATGGCAAAGAGAAACAGAATAATAGACAAATATAAATATCTCGACTTAAAGAGCGAAAATAGACTCTTTCTGTAATGGGAGGTTGAGGCTAACTTGGGTTAAAGGACTTTAGTTTCAATCTTCCCTCTGGTGCAATGTCCCATTATTAAATGCTGTACAATGTTGCTTTGACAAGTTTAGTTGCAAGAAAGTTTTAAATGTTGGATGCCAGAAAATCTCTTCATTTTGTTCAAAGTTGAGACACAGAAAATAGAAAGGTCACTGCCTGAGCTTTAGAGTCAAGTTACATTGAAAATTGGAGCAGGAGTAGGCCATTCAGCCCTTCGAGTCTGCCCTGCCATTCAATATGATCATAGCTCATTATTCAACTCAGTATCCTTTCCTGTTTTCTCCATATGTTTAATCCCCTTGAGTAGCAAAACATCCCTACTTCCTTACTTGAATCCTCACGCTTGAAAGCCAACATACCATTTACTGCCTTCCTGTATGCCTACTCTCCCTGACTGGCATACAAAGATACTCAGGTCTCGTTGTACTTTTTCCTTTTTCCAATCTATTGCCATTCAGGTAATAACATGCCTTCCTCTTTTTGCTACCAAAGTGCATAACCTCACATTTATTCACAGTATACTTCATCCATTATGCATTTGCCTACTCACTCAATTTGTCCAAATCATAGAATCCCGATTACTCTGAAGAATCTCTGCATCTGCCTCACAACTCATCCTCCCATCAAACTTTGAGTCATCTGCAAACTTGGAGATATTGCAGTTAGTTCCTTCATCTAAATCATTAATATATATTGTGAATAGCTGGGATCCAAGTGCTGATCTCTGCACCCACTCATCACTGTCTGCCACTTAGAAAGAGAACGATTTAGTTCTGCTCTTTGTTTTCTGTCTGTCAACCAGTTCTCTATCAGTGTTAGCACATTATCCCCAGTCTCATGTGTTTTCATTTTTTTGAAGTTATCTGACCTCATTGGGAATGATGACAAGAACACTATAACTTGCAATGATAATCTTGAAATTGAAAGGGATGGGGGGATGGGGGGGGGTTGTGGGGTGGTGGTGAAGGTAAATAGTTCTATGATGTTCACTTCTGATTGTTAGTCACCAAGCTCTGTTGGAAATGTGCACGTGTAAATATTAGACAAAGTCAGGATCAATCACAACTGTACCGATCTTGCAGTAAACTGCAACTGACATCAAGTGCTGATCTCTGCACCCACTCATCACTGTCTGCCACTTAGAAAGAGAACGATTTAGTTCTGCTCTTTGTTTTCTGTCTGTCAACCAGTTCTCTATCAGTGTTAGCACATTATCCCCAGTCTCATGTGTTTTCATTTTTTTGAAGTTATCTGACCTCATTGGGAATGATGACAAGAACACTATAACTTGCAATGATAATCTTGAAATTGAAAGGGATGGGGGGATGGGGGGGTTGTGGGGTGGTGGTGAAGGTAAATAGTTCTATGATGTTCACTTCTGATTGTTAGTCACCAAGCTCTGTTGGAAATGTGCACGTGTAAATGTTAGACAAAGTCAGGATCAATCACAACTGTACCGATCTTGCAGTAAACTGCAATTGACATTCATTATCAAGACTTATACTTTAACTAAAGCCTGTTGGGTACCCCAGTAAAAGAAAACCTACATTCATCAGGAAGTGGGAAGCAGTTAAAAACGGAAAAAGATACAAATGTTGAGACATTACCGTATTAACTTACCATACCAGAGCTTATTTCTGCAATGTGAATTATAAAGTTCTGTTTTGGAAAACATTGTCAGCAAATACACTCCCAGCATGAGAGGAATTGGAGCGAATATGATCATAGAACATTAATGGCAGCAGCTCAACTTGATAAAGCCTTTAAAAAAGCTAATGGAATTCAGTTCTATCCCATGAAATACAGAATATGAAAGCTAGGAGGCAACAACAAACATATTAGACTTGGGCCTAGGGAGCAGCATTACTGAACATGACATAATCTTGTCAAAGTGCTGATAGTGACGAGAATAGTTATAGACTAGAACAACACATGGGGAAAACTTATTAACAGTTAGGAGTGGGGAGGGAATTGGAGCATAGTGAGCTGGTGTGAAGTCAAGTAACCAAGAAAAGAAAACCTGATTTTTCAAAGTTCCTGCAGAATTTAACAGTAGGACCTGTATTTAAGAGACAGGTTACCTGTTAAGCGGTCGGCACATATTGGGAAGGATCAGAAATCTGCACTAGGGAAAGACAGGGAGGCATCATAAAAATACCAGAGACAAAAACAGTAAATGCTAGAACGTAGCCTCTTTTGTACTGCATGCAAGATTGTGGAGACCTTCAAATTGTTGTCTTCCTGGTTGTGCAAGAACAGGAGCTTACTTTTGTGCGGCCTGCATGGAATCTTTTGGGATATAGTTCACGCCTAGAGAGAATATTAATTGTCTAGTTTTAAGACTTGCAATGTATCAAGTTAAAAACAAAGCATCATTAGTAATGCTGTATTTTCAAATGTAACAAGATCATTTTTATTTAAAAATGAAAAAACAGCAGTTGTTTTTATTGTGCATACATGAATGTACTGGGGTGGGGGGAGGGGACTGTCTGATTTGTGCGAGGACAAAAGAGTGGCAAGAGTGGTTAGCACTGCTGCCTCACAGCACCAGGGTCCCAGATTCGATTCCAGCCTTGGGTGACTGTCTGTGTGGAGTTTGCACATTCTCCCCGTATCTACGTGGATTTCCTCCGGGTGCTCCGGTTTCCTCCCACAATCCAAAGACTGGCCATGTTAAATTGCCCATAGTGTTAGGTGCATTAATCAGAGGGAAACAGGTCTGGGTGGGTTACTTTTCGGAGGGTTAGTGTGGACTTGTTGGGCTGAAGGGCTTGTTTCCACACTGTAGGGAATCTAATTTAATCTAATCTAATAGCTTGATCATATTTCAAATTCAGATGATCCAGGACAAATTAACTGGTAAGGTCACATTTTACACTTGTTATTTCAATAATATTTTACAACTGTGATTACTGATCTGCAGAAATTAAATTTTTACAAAGCTAAAGTATAAGAAAAGGTATGAAAAACAAAAGGACGGGCTAAATTAATAAAGAAAAGGAGAGTGTTAAATACGAATATTAACACAAAAATATTAATCAACATGGATTCAGATTACCAGGAACAACAAGATCACAAATAACAGAAGGGATATTAGCTGAAACTGGGAGCAGTCTTAAATGACCAGAAGGCATTTGCTCAGGTGCCACATCAAAGGTTATTGCAGGGACAAAAAAGCTCTGGTGTAGGGGATAATATATTAATATGGATAGAAGATTGGCTGGCAGGCAGAAAACAAAGAGTTGGTATAAATTAGTCTTTGCCTGAGTAGCATGATATGCTGTGTGGATCTATGCTAGTTGCCTCAACATTTTACAATTTACACTCATAACTTGGATGAGGGAGAAAAGGCATGGTGGCTAAATTCCCAAGTGACACCAAGAGAGGTTTGAAAGTATGTTGTGAAGAAGTCATAAGGAAGTTGCAGGTGTATAGATGAGTTGTGAGTGGGCAAAAGTCTGGTAGACGGAGTATAATGTGAAAAAATGTGAAATAATCAATTTTGGCAGAAAGGATAAAACAGTAAGCTTTACTTTGAGAATAACTGCAGAATTCCAAGGTGCATAAGGATTTAGGTGTTCCAGAGCACAAGCCATAAAATCTTAATATACAGGTATAGCATGTCATTAATTAGTATCTGTTATGTGTGAGAAGAACTGAACATAAAGGTGGTGTTATGCTTCAGTTATACAGGGCACTTATGAGACCACAGCTCTAACAGTGTATGGTCTCCTTATTCAAGGACGGATGTAAATGCATTTGGAGTAGTTCAGAGGAGGTTTAGTAGACTAAAACCGGAAATGAGTGGGTTGGCTTATGAGCATCGAGTGGACAGGCTGAACTTGTTTCCACTGGAGTTTGAGAGAGCGCGGGGAGTGGTTGGTTGATGTGTAAGATTCTGAATGATCTTGATAGGGTAGAAGTGGAAAGGATGATTCCTCTTGTGGGTGAGTCTAGAACCAGGGGTTACTGTTTTAAAATTAAGGGTTATTAGGCAGGGGAATCAGAGGTAATTGGGGGTTAATGGAAATGTGGAATTCGAAACACAAACAGATCAGCCATGACGTTACTGATGGCGAGCAGGCTTGTAGGATCAAATAGTCTACTTTTGCTCCGATTTAGTGTGTGGGTATTTAAGAGTCACAGGTTTCCAGTGATTTAACAAGTCAGATATACTGAAGATCACACACTTTGCATTTTGCCCCCAGTATTCATACACTGCAATATTTCAGAAATTCAACATGCTAATGTATTCAATACCAAAACATTCAGGTTTGTTTATATTTTGTCCTTTCGTGCAAGCAAAGTCCTTTATGCACCTTTAAATTTAGCAGCCAGCAGTACTGAATTACACAAGATAGTCCTTTACATATAATTTGAAAATGAATGCTGAATCTCTCGAAGAGGAGTCTCAATTGGAATATGCGATGACAACACTGTCTCAACTGAACATATGGTGCAGATAACACCCAACAGTCATATCAAAACTTGCAAGGAGATTCATTGTTAGAAGATCTAGAGGTTTCTGAGTTGATTGTTCACTGATATTCATTACAAACTCAATGACTCCCACAGATACCTTGATTACACTTTCTTGTAGTAACTATTTCTAAGGCAGAGGCAGACGGTTCCTCTTTAAGCAATGGGGTGAAAGGTTATTGAGGTAGATGGGTATGCAGATTTGAAGTTACAATCAGATCAGCCATGATCTTATTGAAAGGTGGAGATGACATGAGAGGCTACTTTTGCTGCATGTGACACGATCCTCACACTCTGTTTGTTGTAGGCACTCCATTCCATTTTCTCAGTTTCTCCATCCTATCTATTGTGATGACGGTGCTTCCACAATGGTTACCTGCAAAACATTTTCCTTCTCCTTCATGGAATCATAGAATCCCTGTAGTGCAGAAAGAGGCCATTTGGCTTATCATGCATGACACCCCACCCCCAAAGAACAGCATCCCACGCAGATCGAGCATCTCTACCCTATCCCCGAAACCCTGCATTTACCATGGCTAATCCACCTAACCTGCATTTCTGCGGACTCAACTGGTCAAATTAGCATGGTCAATCCACCTACCTGTACATCTTTGGCCTGTGGTTGGAAACTGCAGCACCCAGCAGAAACTCTGGGAGAACGTATAAACTCCAAGGATTCTGCACTGTTTTGTGCACAGAGCCCTCAATAGTTTCCAATCCATTTTTCATGTTATCACATTCTATCCCATTGGCCTCCTTATTGTTATTGTTATTGGCCTCCTGCTGGGCACACTTTCCTCATTCCTGAAGAAGGGCTTATGCCCGAAACGTCAATTCTCCTGTTCCTTGGATGCTGCCTGACCTGCTGCGCTTTTCCAGCAACACATTTTCAGCTCTGATCTCCAGTATCTGCAGTCCTCACTTTCTCCTCCTTATTGTTATTCATGGTTGTCCTGCCCCATTTCGGTTACCTTCAACTTGCTGTCATGACCATCCCTTCCCTACCCTGTTACCTTCCCATGTAATCGCTGTGACATTTGCCCTTTGATCTCCTCCTACTCACTGTCCAAGTCCTCAAATACTTCTTCCTGGTGAAGCAGCTAGTTACTTGTTCTTCTTCCGATGTACTGTATTGTATTTGCTGCTCACAATGTGGTCTCCTGTACGTTAGTGAGGCCAAATACAGACTGGGTAACTATTACCATTCAGCATATAAACATGACCCTGATCTTCTGGCTGATGCCATTTCAATACACCATTTTGTTCTCATCCTCACATTTCTATCCAAGGTTTGCTGTAATGTTCAAGTGATAGCCAATGCAAGATGGAGAAACAGCACTTCCTTTTTTTTTGCTTAGATGCTTTACAGCTTTGTGAACTCAATACTAAATGCAACAACTTCAGACCATGAACTCTGACCTCTGTTTTGCCCTCACCTTCCCCAGCCCACAATCTCTGGATTTCTTGGTTTTGCTTTCAACTGCTAACACCTACTCTGGATCAAACTCCCTTTTCTACATCATTAACACTCCCTCTGCCTGTTATGTGACACCTGTGATCTCACACTCCACATTTCCCCGACCTTCTGCTCTATTTGCTCCTCCCACCTTTTTCTACAGAATAAAACCCAACACTTTTCCATCTTTCTTTTCAGATCTGGAGAACAGAACTTATATTTTAATTAGTTACTTAAATTGGATTCAAAATACCAGTTTGGTTTGTCTCTCCACAAATGTTGACAGACCTGCTGGATTACTCCAGTACTTTCTATTTTAATTTCAGATTTCTAACATCTGCAGTATTTTGCTTTTGGATTTGTAGAAGGTAATTTATATTTTGTTCTTCACTTTTTTTAGAGTAACAAAAAATGTTAATGAAGAAAAGAGGTAATGGATATGTCCATATGAGTCTAAAAAAATATGAAAAAGTACAGTACCTGGAATTTCCTACCACTATGGGCCTATCTACAGACTGCTTTCTCCACACTGCAAACTTGTCCAGTCCTAATCCCAGTTGCATTCTCTGTTGTCTACAGGACATTAACTCCTGCAGTCCCCGTCAGCATTGGGACAAAAGTTTAGTTGATACATTATTGCACTCATCAAATTCCTTCTAAAAATCTTCAGTTTTTCTTGATCACTTAACAAGTGACATTTCAAAGTGAGAGAAGAATCAGCTTCAACTCTTTCACTGATTTTGTCCGCAGAACTGGGATTCAGCTATTGATGTATAGGCTTGAACCAGAAGATTAAAACCACAACATTGATAACAGATTCCATCGAATGACTCCCATATTTCCCAACCCCAAAGCTTAATGAGACTGTAACTAACAAACCATTCACTCCTGTACTCCATACCAGAAGTAATGTGTAATTAGCATAATATTTGTCCAAATTAACTGGATAAGAGATTAGCTCTGGACGACTATTGTTTTAAAGGACTTGCTTGACACAGACAGTACAAACAAGACTGCAGACAATGCAGTATACACATCACAGGCAACCTCTTCCAAAAAAATAGTTGGAGCTTACCGTAGGTATGAAACGTCCTTCTCTGCTGCTCAAACATGAAATCATTGATATGGGCAGGTTCAGTATATCCAGACAGCATATTTCGAGGAGCAGCCATCTGCTGCGTCCTGAAAGGGTTCACTGGACCAATCTGAAATAAATAATACGTCCATTTGGTTAATTTTTCTGACTCAAATGTATGTCCTTTTATTCTGTATTTGGGAATTTCAGTCACAAAGTATATTACACCACTCAATTTGAAAATATAATTGCTGAATTCATAACGACACTAACATGTTTATGTTGAGATATAAAATGAACACAGACTATAAATTGAGTTTTTACAACCAAATGAGTAAAAACTATTCTTTTTATGAGGAAAATAGTCAGACGTTCTGAAAATAAATTAAATTTGAAGAATGTGTCATATCAGGGGTTTTCTATATTTCAGTGTTCAAATGAACTAACCAACAATCCATTAACTACAAAATGATTTTGGAAACAATTATATCGAATGATTTATAATCTAATTACAAAATGCTAACGAAATAACACTGATCGAAGGTAAAAGAATATTGGTAACAGTTCAATGGACTGAATTTTATACCCAGCCCCCCCCCCCCCCCAGTATATTTGAAGACAGGGCTGGCTTTATAAAGTGGGTGGTGAGCCAACCACTTTCCCTTCCAATTGTTTCTTAATTCACATTGATTAAATTCCTCATTTATCTCAAATATGAATGAAAATTAGGAATGAACAGAAACTGCTGGAAAAATTCAGAAGGTCGGGCAGCACCTGTGGAAAGAAATCAGGTTTAACATTTCCAGTCCAGTGACCATTCTTCAAAACATCGGACCCAAAACATTAAGTCTGATGTTTCTCCACAGATGCTACCTGACCTGCTGAATGTTTCCAGCAATTTCTGTTTTTGATTTCCAGCATCCGCAGTTCTTCCAGATTTTTGTTTATGAATGAAAATTAACTTTGCAGCAACTGGATCACCAGGAATAGGTTTATAGACTCTCGCTCTGAGGTTGTGATGCGAAGCCAGAGGCAGCAGAACAAAATAACCAACAGTACTATATCATTAATTGCGTTAACCTTTGTCTCTTATTTTGCTTGTTTAAAATGTCTACCCCACCTATCCAGCAAAATTGTACCAGAAAATACAGTGTGGCACAGCCTACACAGTCTTCCATCTGTGATGTATTTTCTCTATATCTAAATTATAGAAACAGTTGAACAAAAGCATTCAATAACTGGTAATCAGTGTTAGTAGGATTATCTACGACTACTAAAAAAGGTAGAAATAATTAAAATGAAATTAATTATTTATGATTTGTTGAGTAGAGTAAAACCATAGTAATGGATTCAAGATAAATATTATGTTACAAGCATGAACTGAAACATAAATCACATTCATTGAATTCCCTGGCACACAACATAGAGTTATAGAGATGTACAGCATGGAAACAGACCCTTCGGTCCAACCCGTCCATGCCGACCAGACATCCCCACCCAAACTAGTCCCACCTGCCAGCACCCGGCCCATATCCCTCCAAACCCTTCCTATTCATATACCCATCCAAATGCCTCTTAAATGTTGCAATTGTACCAGCCTCCACCACATCCTCTGGCAGCTCATTCCATACCCGTACCACCTTCTGTGTCAAAACGTTGCCCCTTAGGACTCTTTTATATCTTTCCCCTCT
>NC_057712.1:113104837-113188645 GCF_004010195.1 Chiloscyllium plagiosum | reverse complement strand
CCAGTATATTAGTCCCCTTCCAATTTAGGTGCAATCTGTCCTTCTTGTACAGGTCACCTCTACCCCAAAAGAGATTTCAATGATCCAATAATGTGAATCCTTCTCCCATACACCATCTCCTCAGCCATGCATTCATCTGCTCTATCCTCCTATTCCTGTCCTCACTAGCTCGTAGCACTGGGAGTAATCCAGATATTACTACCCTTGAGGACCTCCTTTTTAAATTTCTGCCTAACTCTCTGTAATTTACCTTCAGGATCTCAACCTTTTCACTTCCAATGTTGTTGGTTCCAATGTGGACAATGACCTCCTGCTGGCCCCTCTCCCCCGTGAGAACATTCTGCACCCTCTCTGAGACATCCTTGATCCTGGCACCAGGGAAACAACACACCATTCTGCTTTTTCTCTGCTGGCCACAGAAACGTCTGTCTGTACCTCTGATTACAGAATCCCCTAACACAATTGATCTCTTGGAAGACTAACCCATTATTTACTATAACATGGTTTCACTCATAAAACCATGGTTTTGTAGCATATTTTAACTATTGCAAGTTAGACTAAAATTAAAGCAATATTTCCAAACCCATTACTGATCCTTCATATCTTCAACCTTTATAACAAGACTACTAATCTATTCAGAACATTATCATTACCAATATCACATCTCCATGACCTACCTGAAACTATGAAAGATTATAATATTAATCAGCCCTTACCAACTGTCTCTCAGACCTGAATAGATTACAGAACACCAAACATTTTCCCCAATTAGTATACACTTATTTTAACTCGGCTGTTATCCCTTTAAAGAAACTAACTGTTAAAACAACGCTTAAGTGAAATTACATGAATGAATGAAACTCACACCAACAAAAAGTAAACAAATCTCACAATCCAGCTGCAGTAATCATTTTAATATCCTTTATTCTTTAAGTACAGGTACAATTTCTAACTTTTTTAGAGTATATAAGCCTAGTATTTTTTACTAACATTTACTAACTTAAAAGACTAAAAGACTAACACCTATTAATTATGCAAGCAGACTAGACAGACACTCAATCCTATCTGGAGTAGCAGCCAGCATTTTGCACATGCTCTAACCCATCTCCTGGACAGAAGCCTCTCAAACCTTTGTGCACTATAGATCAAACAATGTAACACCATTGTAACAGATTTTTAATATATGTAAGAACTGTAAATAAAAAGGCTAGTGTATGAAGTGTATTTCGGCATTCTATTGCTGCCTTGAACTTGTCCTACTTGCGGTTGTTGAATAAAGAGGCTATTTTCACCACTCAACGATTTCGGTCGTTCTTTGAACACGATCCCACAACCCCTTTGGCTGATCTGTTTAATAACACTTCCCAGGACCCACCATGGTTCCTGGTTTGCCTTACCAAAATGCAACACCTTATATTTATTTAAATTAAACTCCATCTACCACTCCTCAACCCATTGGCCCATCTGAGGTAATCTTCTTCACTGTCCACTACAATTTTGGTGTCATCTGCAAACTTACTAAGCTTAACTCCTATACTCTCATCCAAATCATTGATATAAATGACAAATAACTATGAACGCAGAACCGATCCTTGTGGCACACCATTGGCCATAAGCCTCCTGTCAGAGTAACAATGCTCTACATTTTTAAACAGAAGACAGAAACTGAAAAAGCCAAGAGCTGCCTGACACTGTCCCCAACAGACAGTCTCATAATAGAGACAGCACTGGGTGAAATGTAGAATAAAGGGTAAGCTACTCGTTTGAATCAGAAGGCAGGTTTTCTCAACTTTATTAAAACATGATGAAGTCCCTGAGTAAATATGCAAGAAAAAGCTCTCTCTTGACTCTGTCCCCACCATCCAGTGCATTGAATACAGGAGTCGGGATACCATTTTGCGGCTGCAAAGGACGTTGGTTAGGCAACTTTTGGAATACTGCATTCAATTTGGTTTCCTTGCTAGAGGAAAGATGTTGTGAAACTTGAAAGTGTTCAGAAAAAGATTTACAAGGAAAATGCTAGCTGGAAGGGTTTGAGTTACAGGGAGAGGCTGGATAGGCTGGGGCTATTTTCTCTAGAGTGTTGGAGGCTGAGGGGTGACCTTGTTGAGGTTTATAAAATCATGACGGACATGGATAGGGTAAATAGCCAAGGCCTTTTTTCCCCAGGGCAGGGGAGTCCAAAATTAGATGGTGTAGGTTTAAAGTGAGAGGGTTAAGATTTAAAAGGGACCAGACAGGCAATTTTTTCATGCTGAGGGTGATACATGTGTGGAACAAGCTGCCAGAAGTAGTGGTCAAGGCTGGAACAATTACAACATTTAAAAGGCATCTGAATGGGTACATGAATAGAGTTTAAGAGGGATATGGGCCAAATGTTGGCAAATGAGACTAGATTAATTTAGGATATCAGATTGGTATGGATGTGTTGGATCAAAGGATCTGTTTCCATGCTGTATACCTCTATGACTATCCACTCCTGGGCAGGGACCACATAGGCCAAAACGCAAGATCAACTTTTCTCAATCAAAATCAAATCTCTGGTCCATCCCAATCAAACGCTGCCAGGACAGGGACACGGATTTCAAAATCCAGAGGAAAGTTCCTCCAGTCATTTTAACTAAAATATAAAACTTCCCTCACACCAACCTCATCAAGCACATCTAATAACAACCCCCTACTCTAAAATGAAAAATGCAAACACAAAAGTCAAGCCCCCCTCGACATCACCCCCAGCATGGGGCAGGGACTGTACAGGGTTAGGTACAGAATAAAGCTCACCCTACACTTAAAACAGAAAAGCTAAAGTTTCCTCAACTCTTAAATTGAAGTAAGGTTCCGGTGATGCTCAGGGAAAAAAATGAAAATAAATAAACAAACAAAAAAATGGCTTTCCTTCATTCTGTCCCTACTTGGAGCAGGGCAGTAAGAGGTTGAAATTTTGCTTGGAATGAACTTTCCTTGAATAGGTCAAACACGAAGGAAACTAAAAATCTAAACCTCCTCATCTCTGAGCTCAATTTCTCCTTAAACCACAATAAAGTCCTGGTTACCTGAGGAAAAGCAAAAATAAATATATAAATATGCCGGAAAAAGCTCTCCCTTGACTCTGTCCCCACCAGCCAGTGCACTGAACACAGGAGTTGGGATGCCATATTGCGGGTGTACAGGACATTGGTTAGGCAACTTTTGGAATACTCAATTTCGGGGACTGGGACAAAACCAGGTTAAAATAAAAGGCCCTTGGCCATAACAACCCTCTATCACCACCCTCTGCCTTCTACCATCAAAGTTTTGTCTCCAATTGGCTCTTTCTCGCTGGATCCGATATGATCCAATCTATCATGCGGGACCTTGTTGAACACTTTGCTGAGGTCCGTGTAGACAATATCTACTGTTTTGCCTTCAATCTTCATGATAACCTCTTCAGAAAACTCCATCAAGTTAGTGAGACACTATTTTCTACGCATAAAGCCATGCTGACTATTTCTAATTAGTCCATGACCTTTCCAAATGCATGTAAAACCAATCTCTCTGAATCCTCTCCAACAACCTACCCACCACTGACATCAAACTCTCTGGTCTATCATTCCCTGGTCTGTCCTTGCAGCCTTCCTTAAACAATGGCACATTAACACTTTCCAATCTTGCAGCACCTCACCCATGGCTGTCAGCGATACAAATATCTCTGCAAGGGGCCCCACAAACATTTCCCTGGCTTCCCACAATGTTCTGAGATACTCCTGATCAGGTCCCAGAATTTATCTACCTTTTAAGGGCTTCAGCACCTTCTCTTCTGTAATATGGACTTATTTCAAAACATCACTATTTATTTCCCCTATTTCCCTAGCTTCCATGTCTTTCTCCACAGTAAATACTGACGCGAAAAATTTGTTTAGTATCTCATCGGTCTTCTGTGATTCCACAACAGAGAGCCTTGTTGGTCCTTAAGGGGGCCTATTATTTTCCTCGTTTTTTTTTGCCCTTAATACACTTGTAGAATCCCTGAGGATTCAAATGAAATATTAAATTGAGGTCACATCTGTCCTCTCAGATGGGGCAATTCCCAAGATGCCATTCAAAGAGTAGGACAATTCTTTCCAGTGCCCTAGTCAATTTATATTCCCAACCAATAGCATTAACCTCAAATCGTGTATCCATATAAATATACTGGCTACAAGAGTAGGTCAGATGCTAAGAATCCTACAGCAAGTAACTCACCATCTGACTTCCCAAAGCTTATCCACCATCTATAAGGCACAAGTCAGGAATACTCCCCACTTAGCTGGATGGGTGCAGCTCCAACAATATTCAAGCAGTTTGTCATCAAGGCCAAAGCAGCCGACTCGATTCATGCCGCATTCACAAGCATTCACTCTTTCCACACCAGCGCTCAGTAGCATCAATGTATACTATCTAAAAGATTCACTGCAAAAGTTCACCCAAGATTCTGATACACCACCATTGGCCACTTCCAACCAGAAGCTCAAGGTCATCAGAAACATGGGAACACCATCACCAGCAAGTTCCCCTGCAAGCCACTCACCATCCTAACCTGGAAACATTCCTTCACTGTAGCTGGGTTAAAATCCTGGAATTCCCTCCCTATCAACATTCCGTAGTGGTTCAAGAGGTGAGATGTTAAAGGGTTAATTTATTCTGCTGACATGTAAGAAATTGGATGTCGGGGGGGGCTTCTGTCTTGCAGGCAGGATGTGACAATCTAATCATACTCTGTAAACACCGTTTAACCTAATCACGCTGGAGAATCGACGTTTCGGGCATGAGCCCGATTTCCTGAAGAAGGGCTCATGTCCGAAACGTCGATTCTCCTGCTCCTTGGATGCTGCCTGACCTGCTGCGCTTTTCCAGCAACACATCATCAGCTAACAATCACACAACACCAGGTTATAGTCCAACAAGTTTAATTGGAAGCACACTAGCTTTCGGAGCGACGCTCCTTCATCAGGTGGTAGTGGAGGGCTCAATCCTAACACACAGAATTTATAGCAAAAATTTACAGTGATAGTCATCTGATGAAGGAGTGACGCTCCAAAAGCTAGTGTGCCTCCAATTTGGCGGTACGATGGCACAGTGGTTAGCACTGCTGCCTCACAGCACCAGAGACCTGGGTTCAAATCCCGCCTCAGGCGACTGACTGTGTGGAGTTTGCACATTCTCCCCATGTCTGCGTGGGTTTCCTCCGGGTGCTCCGGTTTCCTCCCACAGACCAAAGATGTGCTGGTCAGGTGAATTGGCCATGCTAAATTGCCTGTAGTGTTAGGTGAAGGGGTATGGGTGGGTTGCGCTTCGGCGGGTCGGTGTGGACTTGTTGGGCCGAAGGGCCTGTTTCCACACTGTAGGTAATCTAATCTAATCTAAACCTGTTGGACTATAACCTGGTGTTGTGTGATTTTTAACTTTGTTTTAAAAAAATAATCTAATTGCTTTGTTTTTGGATGGCATGTGACTATGGGGGAGTGGCTGGGGGATGTCTTGTGAGCATTACTGATGGTGATGTAACATCCTGTATAAAAAGGAGCACTGTTCCCTTGTTCAGAGAGATCTTTTGACATGGCTTTGCAAACATTGTGACATGTTAAGTGATCCTCCAAAGCTTGTACTTGGAATATCATTTTGGCTTACTTATATCTTAGATTCCTTACAGTGTGGAAACTATAAAGCGAATAAGACATGTTTCCATGTGGGGTCAAGATCTTCAGCCTCCCTTGGTTCTTCCAATAATGCCTTCCACTGCTGTAACTATGAGCAACATCCATGATGCTCCTTGCTGTAAATTAACTATACAGTTCATTGAGAAACTGCTGTTCCAGAGAAGACCGTGAACTCCTGTCTCTGTGCACATGCGTGATCATTCTCTCTCCCTCCAGGGCCCAGTTTAAAGACGTAAGAGGTAAAACTATACTGCGTCTCTGAGTGTTTTGCTTTGACTGAAGGGAGAAAACAGGAAGACAATATTAACATAGTCAGCAGGATCCGACGAATAGTTATGATCAGATGATGTCAGTGGCCACCCAGAGCATCAGTGTCCCGAGATGGACGGGCCCATAAGGTAAGATTTTAAACCTTGGTCTCTCTCGATATTCCTGTATGCTGGAGATGGTCCCTCATTCGATCGCTCTATTCTATGGATTCCCCAATCGGTAATTAGTTCAGTCGAGAGACACAGTTTCGCAAGCGTGCTGGCAGGCAGAGGTTCGGGTCCTCTGCACTGCATTGGGGAGATGGGTGTAACTGAGGTTTGAGTCCTCTGCGCTGTACTGGAGTTCAAGTCCCCTGGGGTGGGTTTGACTGAGGTTCGAATCCTCTATACAGTACTGGGATTTGAGTCCCCTGGAGTGGGTGTGATCAAGGTTCAAGTCCTCTGTGCCATACTCGGGTATGAGTACCCTGGGGTGGGTGTAATTGAGGTTCAAGCTCTGTGTGTTTAAGCGAGGTTCGAGCCCCCGTGAGGAGTAAAGTGAGAAAGAGGTTAAAGTCCTCTAGTGGCAAAATTTGAAGTTCTGCGGGTCTTTGTTCTGGGTGAAGAGAGTGGCTTGGACTGCGGTGCCAAGTGATCCACTGCGAGGGCTTTTTCTTTTTATAAGTGGAATTTCAGCAAGAGGATGCAACAAAAAAACCTGAGAAAATGCTGAAATAAAGTTGTACTAATACTTGGGTTGAAAAAGAAAAATTTCAATGTAAATTGTGCCATGCTGAGAGTGTTCCATGTTTAAAAATTTTGGTTTGTTAAAATACTGGTTCGGAAAATCCTTCTAAGTAACTGTTTTGCCTTGTTTGAATCAGGACCTCAATTCAATGTGTTTTGTGGGCTGTGTTGTGGGGCAGGTTTTGGTTTTACGTTGAAATTCCACAACATTTTGTCCTTTTTTAAAGCAATCAAAACCAACTGAGTGCCTTGAGTCCCTGTTTGTTTGAAATTCTACAATGCCTGTTTTAAAAAAAAACAGTTGGGTCAATGGTCATGCTTTAGCCAGATGAGAGTATTATTATAATATCTTTGCTGCTGTGTTTTTAATGCATTTTGAGTTTGTTTTGTTAAGATTTTAAACAATATTAGAACTTGAGGCTGAGCTGTTTCAGTTCTGTTAATTATTAAAACTACGTTGGCCCTCATCATATTGCAAATTCAAAGAATGTTGACCTCTACTAATGTTGCCACTGTAATTCCGACTGTTTTATTTGGGAAGTTTCATTTGGAGAACATACCATCAGGAACATCCTCCCTGCATCTACTCTGTCTAATCCTATCAGAATTTTATAAGTCTCCATGAGATTCCCTCATTCATTTAAACTTCAGCAAAAACAATCCTAACCTATTCAATCCCTCCTCAGACGTGAGTCTCGTCATTCCCAGAATCAGCCTGGTTAACCTTCACTGCACTCCCTCAAGAGCAAGAGCATCCTTCCTCAGGAAAGAAGATCAAAACTGCACACACTATTCTAGGTATGGCCTCACCAAGGTTCTATACAAATGCAACAACACATTCCTGCTCCTATACTCAACCTTTCGCAATGAAGGCCAACATACCATTTGCCTTCTTTACTGCCTGCTGCAGCTGCATACTTCCCTTCAGCTCAAGGGCACCCAGGTCCCACTGCACACTCCCCTCTCCCAATTTACAGCCATTCAGATAGTAATCTGCCTTCTTGTTTTTGCTTCCGAAGTGAATAACATCATATTTATCCAAATGATACTGCATCTGCCATTGACTTGTCCCCTCACCCAACGTGTTCAGACCATGCTGAAGGATCTCTGCCTTCTCATCACTGCTCACCTTCCCACCCAACTTGGTATCATCTGCAAACTCTGAGATGTTACATTTTGTTCCCTCATCCAAATCATTAATATATATATTGTGAATAGCTGGATCCCTGTGGCACTCGTCTAATTACTGTCTGCCAATTTGAAAAGGACCTATTAATTCCTACCTTTATTTCTTTGCCAAGCAGTATTCTATTCATCTCAATATACATGCCCCAATCCCATGCACTTTAATTTTGCACAATAACCTCTTATGCGGGACCCTGTCAATTGCTTTCTGCAAGTCCTAATATACCACATCAACTGGCTCCCCTTTGTCAACTTTACTAGCTATATCTTCGTAGAATTCTAGCAGATCTGTCAAGCATGATTTCCCCTTCACAAATCCACACCGTCTGATTCTGCCACTGTTTTTTAAATGCTCCGCTATGAAGTCCTTGATAATGGATTTGTGAATTTTCCCCACTAGTAATGTTAGGCTTACTGGTCTATAATTCCCTGTTTTCTCTCTACCTCCCTTTTTTGAATACTGGAGTGACATTAGCTACCCTCCAATCTGCAGGATTATTCCAGAGTCTATAGAATCCTGGAAGATGACCACCAATGCATGCACTATTTCTAGACCCACTTCCATAAGTACTCTGGGATATAGATTATCAGGCCCTGGAGATTTATCTGCCTTCAATCCCATCAATTTTTCCAGCACTGTTTCTCTACTTATATTAACCTCCCTCAGTTCTTCTCTCACTAAATCTTACATTCTCCAACATTTCTGGTATATGGTTTGGGTTTTCTTTTGTGAATCCAAGTATATATTCAGCTGCTTAGCCATGTTTTTGTCCCCTATTGTACATTCCCCCACTTCTGCCTGTAGGGACCCACATTTGTCTTCACCAATTTCTTTCACTTCATACACCTATAGAAACGTTTAGTGTCATTCTTTGTTCCCTGCAAGCTTACTTTCATACTGTATTTTCCCCTTCTTAATCAATTTCTTGGTACTACTTTGCTGAATTCTAAACTGCTCTCAATACTCAGACCTACTTTTTTTGGCCTATCTGTATGTTCTTCCTTGGATCGGATACTTGCTCTAATTTCCTTCATAAGACAATGGATAGGCCCTCTTAACCATTTTGCTTTTGTGTCAGACAGGAACAAACAGTTGTTGCAGTTCCCTCATGCGTTCCTTAAATGTTGCCATTTTTTGCCTATCCACTGTCATCCCTTTAAGTAATTCTCCCCAATCTATCAAGACCAATTTACCTTCATCGTTTCCTTTATTAAAATTCAGCACCCTGGTCTCTGAATTAACTATCTCACTCTCCATCTTGATAAAATGTTGTACTATGTTATGGTCACTCATCCTCAAGTGGTCTTATGCAGCTAGACTGACAATGATTCCCTTCTCATTACATTGTACCCAGTCTAGGGTGGCCTGCTGTCTAGTTGGTCCTTCCACATATTGGTCAAGAAAACCATCCCGTATATATGCCAGGAATTCCTCCTCTATAGCATTGTGGCTAATTTGATTGAAATCACCTATGGTAACCAAAATTCCCTTATCATGTGCATCTCTAATTTCTTTTTAATGCCATTCCCAACATCACTACTGCAGTGTGGGGGTGGATATATGGAACAGTCCCTGCAGATTGGAGGGTAGTTAATTTCACTCCAATATTCAAAAAGGGAGGTAGAAGGAAAACATGGAATTATAGACCAGTTAAACCAACATTGGTAGTGGGGAAAATGTTTGCTCCTTGGTATCTCTCAATTCTATCCAGACAGATTCTACATTGTCAGAGCTAATAGCCTTTCTCACCATTGTATTAATTTTCTCTTTAACAGGAATGCCATTCCACCACTTTTTCCTTTTTAATGTCCTTCCTAAATACTGAATACCCTAACATTCTGTTCCCATCCCTGGTCACCCCGCAGCCACGTCTCCGTGATCCCAATTATATCGGACCAGAGTTTTGAGATTTGTAGTTCAGTAACAAACTGTAACAAACACTACATTACACAAACAGGCAGCAAATTAGCCACCAGGATACATGAACATCAACTAGCCATAAAAAGACATGACCCACTCTTACTAGTAACTTTACATACAGATGAGGAAGGACAGCACTTCAACTGGGACAACACATCCCCCATCCTAGGGTAAGCCAAACAAAGACACACGCAATAACTTCTAGAAGCATAGCGTTCCAACCAGAACTCTATCAACAAACACATTGACGAGGATCCCATTTACCACCTCCTCAGAAAAAGAACAGGAAACAACATCACCACAGGAAATGATGTCACTAACCCAAGGAAACCTAAACACATAAATAAAAAGCGAGCCATAACACCAATGTTTCATCCGGAGGCTCACTGATGACATTACCTAGTAGGGTGATGAAATGTCTGAAACGAATCTTCCAGCTCAGCAAGCCCCTACATCCAGTATATCAAACCCGTTTACATCTGTGAGAGAGGCAGAGAGATAGATAGATAGAGAGAGGCAGAGATAGATAGATAGATATGCACACACACATACGCCTTCCCTTTCTAGTGGTCTGAAAGCTTCTGATAATGACGATGATTTATTGTCACTTGTGCTGTACAAGAAAAACACAATAAAATATAGTGGAAAAGCTTCAATTGTCTCCATTCAAAGACTTCAAGACTGAAAAGAATAAAAAGACAAAAGTCAATCTTCGCTCCACCACCTCCATCATGAACCTTAAGCCCTGAGGTGGCTGACCAACAACATGCGTGCCTGCTGAACCCACCAACATCAGAGTCACCATCTCCTTGTCACTGGGCACACCAGCCCGACGGGCCACAAATGTTGGGACCTGTGCTGGACCCACACTCACACAGCAACCAGGAGCTGCCCACCTCCCCAACCTTGCCTCACTGACAACTAGGAACCAAATCAGATAGGAGGTGGAAGGCTTCTGTCAGTAACAACTGGTCACCACTCTACAAACCAATCAGCTATCTGTTGCCATCAAAATCTCACTTTGTATACACCCACGTGCTAGGCTGTCTGCAATCAACCTCTTCCATTGGTTGAACAAAGCAATGTAAATATCATTTACATTGAGTTTTGGTAAATTGTTTTTAATATGTACTGGGAAACCCTTCCACAATCTTTAATTTTGATCAGTCCTTTTCCTATTTCAGTCCACAATCAAAAATACAGAAAAATGAAGAGATTTGGTCTTAAAACATGCAAAACATTTCAAATGAAACCATCAAAACAGTACATTTACTACAATTTGCTTTTTTGCAAGCTCTGGTCACTCTGTCCAGCTTTGTGTTGCACTCAGTGAAAACAGGTGGTATAATAAAAATTTGGTTCGATAAAGGGCCATTAACAAAGTAAAGTATCTTCTACTCCAGAAAACCTATTTTTGAAGAGTAGAACTGGAGCCAATCTCTAAGTTAACTTATAAATGTGTATTGAAATACACATTACACATACACCTAAACTGCTAATAAGATGTAGCCACAAACACAAAAACAAAATACTGTGAATACTGGAACCACAATTTTAGTCTGTGTCTGTTTATAACAGGAACAAGCAAGTATTTAATTAAGCCCTGGCCTGTATACAATTAAATATAATCAATTAATTACAGTTAACAAAATTAATGGACAGTTAACGAAAGGTTCTGACTTTTAGCCAATATCCTGGAAAATACAGTCCACTTAAGTAATTAACAGCAGTTAACTCTATGACATTCTGGGGATTTACTAAAAGGTTCTTCATTTAAGGTCGAGATATGCAAAAAAAGAAACTGAAGGATGAATCAGATTTTGGACTTTAGAAAGATGAAAGTGCAGTTATTTTGAGCATGCACTTTCTGACTTTTTCAGAATTTCAGTATCTCTTTTTCAGGATACATATTATATTTCATGATCGTATTAAATGCATAATAATGGGCGATCAATCAAGCCTGAAATCAATAAAACTGAAATAAAATGAGTTAAAATGTGATTCTCAATTTAACAGATTGTGACCATTCAAGCTGCCAATCAGAATTATGCTGTGGGTGAGATATTTTGTGCTTGACCAACAACATATTTGATACATCAGTGACATTATAATACAAGTCTTCGAATTACGCAGAACATCAATAATGAGCAATGATAGATTTATTGAAAACAAGGAACTCCTAAATAGCACACGGTTAAATTATACAACAGTTATTATCCTTCTGGAATTTCCAGATACTTAGGTACTGCAGATGTTTAACTGATATGAACTTTGGTTCTGTTCAAGCAAAAACATTAAAATTGTTATGCAAGCTCACAATATCAAAAGTTAACATTTTTCAAATGTGAGCTCTCAGCATCTTAAATAGTCATTACAAGAGTTATGACCAAATGCAAAGCAAATGTTTGCAATATGAAGTGAAAATAATGGGGAGGTGACTGCCTACTGGCATTTATTGCTAGAATATTAATCCAGTGACCCAGGTAACATCTGGGGACCTGGGTTTGATTCCAGCCATTGCAGAGAGTGAAATTTGACTTCCAGAATGCAATTCATGCTGTGCCGCCTGACAAACTTGATTAAAGTTCGGGGTTATTGAGTAAAAGGGATAGCAGCAATTTAAATTCAAAATTGGCTGAATGAAAGGAAGCAGAGGGTAGAGGTCAATGATATTTTCTGGCCCCGAGGAAGGTTTTTAGTGAGCTCCCTGGGGGCTGATAGTGGGATCCTTGCTGCTCCTGATCTTTATGAATGATCAAAATCTTAGTGTGCAGGAAACAAGTTCAAAGTTGACAAATAATTCGAAACTTGATTTGATTTACTATTGTTACATGTACAAAGACACCGTGAAAAGTATTGTTTTGTGTACTAACCAGACAAATCACACCTAATACAAGTACATCAAGGAAATAGAACGGAATGCAAAATATAGTGTTACATGGCGTAGCTTATAAACAGAGATGACAACTGTAGAGTTCCAAAAGACAGACATAGTGGATGGATAGTTGCAGATGAGTTTCAATACAGAGACATATGAGGGGATGCGCTTTGCTTGGATGAATACAGAATAGGAGTACAATTCTGAAGGGTTGGCAGGACCAGAGGGACCCGCGTGTACATGAGCACAGATCACTAAAGGTTGCAAGGACACTTGAAACAGCAATTAATGAAGTATACAGTATCTGTGGCATTATTAATAAGGCCAGAGAATAGACAAGCAGGGAAGAGATTATTGAATGTTTAAGATGCTTTGTAGACCTCAGTTCTGGATGCTGCACTATAGAAAGGATATAAAAACTTTGGAGATAGTGCAGAACGGATTTACAAGAATGACTGAGAGATGAAAAATTTCAGTTATGAGGACAGATTAAAGAAATGCAGGAGTATGCCATTCAGTCTTTGAGCCTACTCAGCCAGTGATAATGGATTATAGCTGATCATCCAGCTGAATAGCCTGTTTCTGATTTTTTTTTTTTCCCCCATCTGTTTTAGTGCCTTTAACCCAAAGTGTTATATCTAACTCCTTCTTGAGGCCATACAATATTTTGTTCTCGATCACCTTCTATGGTACCAAATTGTACAGGCTCACCACTCTCTGGGTAAAAGGATTTCTCCTCATCTCACTTCTAAATGGTTTATCTATATCCTTAGACAGTGATCACTGGCTCTGGACTCCCACCCCATCAGGACATCCTTCCTGCATCTATTCTATCTCGTCCTGGTGGAATTTTATAGGTTTCTATGAGATCACCACTCATTCTTCTCAACCTCAGTGAAAATAATCCTAACAAATTCAACATCTCAGTCCGGGCAACCCAGGAATCGGTTTGGTAAACTTGGTCGCTGTACTCCTCTACAGTAAGAACATCCTTCCTCAAATTACGAGACCAAAACTGCACACAGTATTCCAGATGTAGTTTCACTAATGCTCTGTTTAATTGTAGCAAGACATTACCACTCCTGTACCAAAATCCTCTCGAGATGAAAGCCCACAATCCATTTGGTTTCTTTACCACCTGCTGCACCTTGCATGGTCACTTCCACTGACTGGTGTACAGGGACGCACCGTACTCGTTGCAGATTTCCCAGTCCGAATCTGCCTCCCTCTTTTGCTATGAAACTGAATTTAACTACATTATATTGCACCTACTGTGCATTTGCCCACTCACTCAGATTATTCAAATCACAGTGAAGCATCTCTGCATCCTCCTCTCAGCTCACCGTCCCACTCAGTTTTGTCTCATGTGCAAATTTGGAGATATTACTTTTACTTCCCTCATCTAAATCATTAGTGTACGTTGTCAATAGCAGGAGTCTGAGCACTGATCCCTGCAGCACTGCACTAGGCTCTGCCTGCCATTCAGAAAAGACCTGTTTATTAGTACTCTTTGTTTCCTATCTGTCAACTGCTTTTGTCTCCATCTCAATTCACTACCACCAATACAATGCTATTTAATTTTACACACTAATTTCATATGTGGGACTTTGAAGGCTTTCTGAAAGTCCAAATAAATCATATCCAATGGCGTCTCTTCATCAATTCTACAAGTTATATCCTCAAAGAATTCCAGTAGATTTGTCAAGAATGATTCCCCTTTGTTAAATCCCTGCTGACTCTGTCTGATCCTGTCACTGTTTTTGAAATGCTCAGCTATGGACTCGAGCATTTTTCACACTCCCGACATAAGGCTGACTGGTGCGTAATTCCTAGTTTTCCCTCTGCCTCCCTTCTTAAATACATGCGGTTACATTAGCTACCCTCCAATCCATAGGAACTATTCCAGAGTCTATAGAATCCTGGAAGATGACCAGCAATGCACCCACTATTTCTAGGATCACTCCCCAAAAAGGTAGGACTGTTCTCATTAGATACAAGACTCAGAGGAAATCTAATAGAGGATTACAGAATCATGAAGAAGCTGGACAAAGCTGATAGGGAAAAACTGTTTGCATTCATAATGGAACTAAGAACCAAAGGGCACAGATTTGCAAAAGAAACATGTGAGCTGAGAAAAAAAATACTTTGCCAAACGCCACATAGGTAGGGTATGGGATACATTACCTGGAAGTATGTTGGAGGTAGGATCAATTGAAGTATTCAAGGAGGAATTGGATGATTATTTGAAAAGAAATAGATTTGCAAGGCTATGGGGAGAAAAAAAAGCAGACAGTTGATATTCAAAGAGTTGCTGCAGCCTGAAAGGAATGAGTAAGGTGCACACAGTCACAGTCAGAGAGGAGAGATCACGTCAAGAGTGAGACACAGTCTGAGTGAGTACATACTTCAAGAATTCAGCACAGAGAGGAAAAGGTGCTTTTTACTTGCTTATTTTTGGCTCATAGTTTGTAAGTTATATTTTTAAGCCCAGGATCAGAGGCCGAGCATAAGAGTGACATCACAGATGATAACTACTAATTTGACGATCTACTTTAGGCTATTTTCAGATTGAAGGTATGTTACCTTCAATATTTATTGAAGGTATGAAGGGTGAACATTTATAGACTACAAACTAAAAGACTACTACAGCATCTTTAAAAATCAAATTAAGAATTAAGTAATTAAAACAGAGATGCCAGGCCAGGCGATGTTTTGTAACTGAATGATATGGGAGCTGGTGAACACCACATGTTTGATAGTAACCACATCTGTAGCAAGTGTTGGTTGGCTAAGGAACTCCGGTTCACAGTTGATGAGCTGGAGTCTGAACTTCGAACACAGCTATGTATCAGGGAGGGGGCAAGTTACCTGGACATTATATCAGGAGACAGACGCAGCCCTTGGATTAACTACCTTGAATGCAATCAGTGGTCAGGAACTGGAGGGTATGACTACGAGTGAGGCAGTTACAGCCATCCCAGGGGGTAGAGCCTCAGCCCCTGAGCTTGTCTAACAGGATAGAGATTCTTGCTCCCTGTGTGGCTGAGAATGAGTAAGCTGGCCATAGTAACGTGGCATAGGGACCCATTCGAGAAGGGGAGAGAAAAGAGAAATGTAGCTGTAGTTGTGCCAAGCATTTATCTTAGTCTAAGATCAACCTAACCTACACACCCCTCAATTTAGTGCCATCCATATGCTTGTCCAACAGTTCCTTAAATGTCCCTAATGTATCTGACTCCACGAGCAGTGTATTCCATGCACCCACCACTCTCTGCGTAAAGAAGCTACCTCTGACATTTCCCCTATACCTTCCTCCAATCACCTTAAAATTATGACCCCTTATGACAGCCATTTCTGCCCTGGGGAAAAGTCTCTGGCTCACTACTCTATCTATGCTTCTCATTACCTTGCACACCTCTTTCAAGTCACCTCTCTTTCCTCTCTCCAGTGTGAAAAGCCCTAGCTCACTCAATCTTTCTTCATAAGACAAGCCCTCCAATCCAGGCAGCATCCTGGTAAATCTCTTCTGCACTGTCTCTATAGCGTCTTCAGCCTTCCGATAATGAGACAACCAAAACTGGACATAAGATTCCAAGTATGGTCTAACCAGAGTTTTAGAGACCTGCAGCAAAACCTTGCGACTCTTAAACTCAATCCCCATTGTTAATGACAGCCAAAATACCATATGCCTTCTTAACAAACCAATCAACTTGGGTGGCAACTTTAGGGAACTATGTACGCAGACTCCAAGATCCCTCTGTTCTTCCACACTACCAAGAATCCTGTCTTTAACCCTGTATTCAGCATTCAAATTCAACCTTCTAAAATCAATCACTTCGCACTTCTCCAGGTTGAACTCCATGCCAGGGTTCAGTATAGCTCATCTCAGCTGCACAGGAATTTGAATTGGAAGGAGAAAGATTTAGTTGTTGTGGTCCACCTAGGTGCCAAAGATATAGACAGAAAGAGAAAAAAGGCTCTGCTAAGGGATTATGAGCAGCAAGGGGCTAAAGTGAAAAGCAGAACTAAAAAGGTAAGCTCAGCAGAGGTTATCAAACTTTCTATAGTTTTTTAACGCATAACCTTGCTGTAAGTCTGCAGTACAGAATGGAGTTGATTTTTCCTGATTATGTTTAAGGTCTAAGAGGGAAAGCAGATTATGCAAGAGGTCCAAGAGGGAAAGCAGATAAATCAGGGCATGCTTAGGAACATGGGACTGGGATATCATCGCAATTACAGAAACATGGCTCAGGGATGGGCAGCTTAATGTTCCAGGATACAAAGGCCACAGGAAGGACAGAAACGGAGGCAAGAGAGGGAGAGTGGCGTTTTTGATAAGGGATAGTTTCATTGCTGTAATTCCTCGGAAAATATTCCTAGGAATATATCCAAGGAAGTTATATGGTTGGAACGGAAAAATAGGAAAGGGTTGATCACCTTATTGGGATTGTATTATAGACGGGAAATTGAGAAACAAATTTGTAAGGAGATTTCAGATATCTGGACAAATAATAAAGGTGGTTATGGTAGGGGATTTAACTTTCCAAACATAGACTGGGACTGCCACAGTGTTATGGGTTTAGATGGAGAGGAATTTGTTAAGTGTGTGCAAGAAAATTTTCATGGATGTACCTACGAGAGAAGGTGCAAAACTTGACCTACTTTTGGAAATAAGGCAGGACAGGTGACTGAGGAGTCAGTGGGGGAGCACTTTGGGGCCAGCGACCATGATTCTATTAATTTTAAAGTAGTGATGGAAAAGGATAGACCGATCTAAAAGGTGAAGTTCTAAATTGGAGGAAGACTAATTTTGACGGTATTAGGCAAGAACTTTCAAAAGATGATTGGGGGCAGATGTTCGCAGGTAAAGGGATGACTAAAAAATGAGAAGCCTTCAGTAATGAGATAACGAAAGTCCAGAGACAGTATATTCCTGTTAAAGATGAAAGGAAAGGCTGGTAGGTTATAGAGAATGCTGGATTAATGGAGAAATTAAGTTTTTGGTTAAGAAAAAGGAAGCATATGACAAGTATAGACAGGAGAAATCAAGTGAATCCTTAGAGTACAAAGTATACTTAAGAGGGAAATCAGGAGGGCAAAAAGGGGATATGAGATAGCTTTGGCAAAGAGAATTAAGGAGAATCCAAAGGATTTTTACAAATACATTAAAGGTAACTAGGAAAAGAATAAGGCCCCATCAAAGAGGGGTCGTATTCCCCCACAAGAGATATTTTGTATCAGGGTTTACTGTGGCAAAGGACATGGGAGGTATAGGATGTGGGGAAATAGATGGCAATATCTTGAAAAATGTCCATGTTACAGAGGAAGTGGTGCTGATGTCTTAAAATGCATAAAAGTGGTTAAGTCCCCAGGACCTGATCAGGTGTACCCTAGAACTCTGTGGGAAGCTAGAGAAGTGATTGCTGGGCCTGTTGCTGAGATATTTGTATCATTGATAGTCACAGGTGAGGTACTGGAAGACTGGAGGTTGGTGCCACTATTTAAGAAAGGTGGTAAGGAAAAACCAGGGATCTATAGACTGGGAAGCCTGACATCGGTGGTGGGCAGGTTGTTGGAGGGAATGCTGAGGGACAGCATTTACATGTATTTGGAAAGGCAAGGACTGATTAGGGATAGTCAGCACGACTGTGTGGAAGGTCATGTCTCACGAACTTGATTGAGTTTTTTGAAGAAGTAACAGAGGATTGATTGATGATGGCAGAACAATAGATGTGATCGAAATGGACTTTGACAAGGCATTTGACAAGGTTCCTCATGGGAGTAAGGTTAGATCTTATGGAATACAGGGAGAACTAGCCATTTGGATACAGAATTGGCTCAAAGGTAGAAGACAGAGGATGGTGGTGGAAGGATGCTTTTCAGACTGGAGGCCTGTGACCAGTGGTGTGCCACAAGGATCAGTGCTGGGCCCACTGCTTTTCGTCATCTATATAAATGTTTAGATACGAGCAGAGGAGTATTAGTTAGTAAGTTTCCAGATGACACCAAAATTGGAGGTGTAGTGGACAGCAAAGAAGGTTACCTCAGATTACAACGGGATCGTGATCAGATGGGCCAATGAGCTGAGGAGTGGCAGATGGAGTTTAATTTAGGTAAATGCGAGGTGCTGCATTTTGGAAAAGCAAATCCGTGCAGGAAATATACACTTAATGGTAAGGTCCTAGGGGGTGTTGCTGAACAAAGAGACCTTGGAGTGCAGGTTCATAGCTCCTTGAAAGTAGATTCGCAGATAGATAGGACAGTGAAGGTGTTTGGTATGCTTTCTTTTATTGGTTAGAGCATTGAGTACCGGAGTTGGGATATTACATTGCAGCTGAACAGGACATTGGTTAGGCCATTGTTGGAATATTGCGTGCCATTCTGGTCTCCTTCCTATCGGAAGGATGTTGTGAAACTTGAAAGGGTTCAGCAAAGATTCATAAAGATGTTGCCAGGGTTGGAGGATTTGAGCTATAGGGAGAGGCTGAAAAGGCTGGGGCTGTTTTCCCTGGAGCTTCGGAGGCTTAGAGGTGACATTATAGAGATTTATAAAATCATGAGGGGCATGGATAGGATAAACTGACAAGGTCTTTTCACTGGGTTGGGGGAGTCCAGAACAAGAGGGCATGGGTTCAGGGTGAGGGGAAAGATAGAAAAGGGGCAACGTTTTCACGCAGAGGGTAGTGCATGTATGGAATGAGCTCCAGAACAAGTGGTGCAGGCTGGTACAATTACAGTATTTAAAAGGCATCTGGATGGGTATATGAATAGGAAGGGGTTAGACGGATATGGGCCAGGTGCTGGCAAATGGGACTAGATAGGGTTAGAATATTTGGGCAGGATTGTCAAGTTGGACCGAAGGGTCTCTTTCTGTGTTGTATATCTCTATGACTCATAGTAATAGGACACAAAATATGGAGAGGATTAGAAATCTGCATAGTAAAATAGGGCTGAAGCAGCACAGCTTCATCAGGGGAGATCTGTTAGAAGCTGACAAATCTGTTAGAATTCTCTCAAGGTGTGCAACAGTTCCTTCCCCCAAGCCATCAGGTTCCTTAACACAATATGATCGGACTCTTTCCCACCTGAAATTGCACGACTTCAAACTGCTGCTAGAAAAATGTCTATTACTTATCATTACTCTGACCTCCTTCCACCTATCGCATTTCCAACGCCCCTCCCCCAAGTCCCTCCTCCCTACCGTTTATCTTAGCCTGTTGGAAACACTTTCCTCATTCCTGAAGAAGGGCTTATGCCTGAAACGTCGATTCTCCTGTTCCTTGGATGCTGCCTGACCTGCTGCGTTTTTCCAGCAACACATTTTCAGCTCTGATCTCCAGCATCTGCAGTCCTCACTTTCTCCTATTACTTATCATTCGCCCATTACACTGTAACTCGCGTGTTTTGCACTTCTTATGCAGTTTATGCAGTGTAGTTTATGCTGTCCATGTAGCATCCTCGGTCCTGGAGGAGCACTGTCTCGTTTTTACTGTATCCATTGTGTATGGTAGAAATGACAACTAAAAGCTACTCTTTCTCTCTGCGACGAGCATGTTAGCACTGGGTCAACAAGATTAAAGAGGTAACTGTATGGCTCAATGACTGGTGTGGGAGAAATGGTTTTGAATTCATGGAACATTGACACCAATAATGAGAGAGCTGTTCTGCTGAGATATGTTCCACTAGAAACATACTGAGACCAGAATTGCATAGGTAGAGCTGTGGTTACAGCTTTAAACTAAATAGTTTGTTTGGGGGGGTGGGGGGTTTGCTGTCCAGTTCGTGTACAATTATGAAAAAAGTTAAAGTGGGGGTAGAGCTCAGCAGAGATTATTAAACTTCCCACAACAAGCAATAGGACACAGAATATGGAGAGGCTTAGGAATCTGCATAGTAAAATAGGGCTGAGGCAGTACAGTCTCTTCAAGGGAGATCATGCCTGACAAATCTGTTAGAATTCTTTGAGGAGGTAATGAGCAAGTTAGACAAATGTGAGCCAGTAGGCATGATCTACGTGAATTTCCAGGAGGCCTTGGACAAGGTACTGCACATGAAATAAAATAAGCGCTCATGTTGTTCAGGGCAAAGTACTGAATAGATAGAGGATAGCATGCTTGACTGACAGAAGACAGACAGTAGGGATAAAGGGGTCTTTTTCCAGAAGGCAGCTTGTGACTGGCAGAATTCTGTAGGGATCAGTATTGGACCACTACTATTCACGTTACACAATATTTTGAGTTTTGTATCCATTCTTGGGATGTAGCATCACCAGCTGGCCTGTATTTATTGTCCATCCCTAGTTGGCTTTAAGGAGGTGGTTGTGAGCTGCCTGGCTTCTTGAACTGCTGCGCTTCACATGCTATGGTTTGACCTACAATGCCCTTAGGGAGGGAATTTTAGGATTTTGACCAATAACAATGCAGGAAGGACAACAGATTTAAAAGTCAGGATGGTGAATGGCTTGGAGGGAAACTTACAGATGGTGGTGTTTCCATGTATCTGCTGCCTTAGCCTTCCTTGATGGAAGTGTTTGTGGGTTCAGAAGGTGCTGTCTCAGGATATTTGGTGAATTTCTGCAGTGCTTCTTGTAGATCATATATACTGCTGCTATTGAGCATTGGTGGTAGGGACAGGAGACATTTGTGGATGTGCTTTGTCCTTGATGGTGTCAAGCTTCTTGAATGTTGTTGGAGCTGCACTCATTCCAAGAAAATGGGAAGTATTCCACCACACTGCTGACTTGTGCCTTGTAGATGCAGTTTTTGGGAGTCAGAAGGTGAATTATTCACTGCAGTATTCCTAGTCTTGTAGCCACTGTTTCTAGTCCAAATGAGTTTCTGGTCAATGGTAAACCCAAGGATCTTGATAATGGAATATTCAGTAATGATAACACCAGTGAATGCAAGGAGGGGTGGTTGAATTGTCTCTTTTTGGAGATAGTCATTGCCCAGCATTTGTGTGGCACAAATGTTACTTGTCCATTGTCAGCTCAAGCCGGGATATTGCCCAGACCATGTTGCATTTGAACATGGACTGCTTCCATATCCAGGGAGTCATAAATGATACTGACCAATGTGCAATCATCGGCGAACATCCCCACTTCTAACCTTGTGATGGAGGGATGGTCGTTGATGAAGCAGCTGAAGATAGTTGAACCTGGGACACTACCCTGGAAAAACCCCTGCACAGATGTCTAGGAACTGAGCTGACTGACCTCCAATAACCATAACCATCTTCCTATCGACTACATATGACTCCAACCAGCAGAGTTTGGCCCCCTGAGACCTTTTGATTCCAATTTTTAAAGGGCTCCTTTGATGCCACACTTGGTTGAATGCAGCCTTCATGTCAAGGGCTGTTATCCTGCCTCACCTTCGGAATTCAGTCATTTTGTCCATGTTTGAACCAAAGCTGTAATGAGGTCAGGAGTGGAGTGATCCTGTCAAGACCCAGACTGGTGTCACTGAGCAGGTGCTCCTTGATAGCACTGTTGATGACACCTTCCATCACTTTACTGATGATCAAGAATTAACTGCTTGAATGGTAATTGGCTGAGTTGGATTTCTCCTGGTCTTTGTATACAGACATACCTGGGCAATTTTCCACATTGTTGGGTAGATGCCAGTGATTTATTTAATTGTCCACCACCATTCACAACTGGATGTGGCAGGGCTACAGAGTTTAAATTTAATCTGGTGGTTGTGGGATTGTTTTGCTCTATTATTGGCAGCTTATACTGTTTGTCATATAAATTGTTCTGTTTGGTAACTTTGACAGATCAACACTTCATTGTCAGGTATGCCTGGTGCTGATCCTGGCATGCCCTCCTGCACTCTCCATTGAACCAGGGTTGACCCTTTGGCTTCATGGCAATGATTGGGTGGGGGTTAAGTCAAGCCTTGGCATTGCAAATTGAAATTGAAAAAGCTACCTAAAAGCATCATAAGCCAGAAAGCTGATATCATGCCTTGGTTTGGTTTGCTTACTCCAATTGTGTATCCTCGATATAACTCAATACAAAATATACATCCACTGATTGGCTGACCTCCTCTGAAACCAGGATATCTTTTGTGGATTTTCAGTTTTTGTTGAAAATTCCTGCTGCATGATGTACAAATGCTTACAATGAGAAATTTAGCTTCTTCCTTCTCTAGTCTACAATTATACAATGTATAGAATCAGTTTTCATTTTAGCAAGCAAACTTTATAACATTATATTGCAATTGCACACTTATTGAATAACTAAGCGTCAGATCTGGTGTGATTACATTGGGAAAGCTCACAACATGCAGAGACAGCTACTCCACCAAAAAAAAGTATATGTAAAGCTAATGAGAACGCTAACAAGAAAAAGTAAATATCAACTCAACTTTGGAACTCAACATATGAACTAAACTTAGCTAATTCATAGATGACTGTAATATTTTTTCAAAATATAACATTCAAAATATTTAGTGACACTTTCATTCTGAAATTACAACTTAATGACTGCATATTCTGATAGCACCTTAAAAATAAAAAAAACTTTCCAAAGTATTTTGCAATGAAAAAAAATTAACCAAAAATAGCTATCTAGAAGTTCACCCACAGTACTGTTAGGGATGGAGTTCCATGAATTTGACCCACCAACACTCTGGAACAGAAATTAGTTCCACATCAGGACCGTGTGTATCCTGGAGGGAAATTGCAGGTGGCAGTGAGGAAGGATGATGTAGAATAGGATGAGGACTGCATAATAGTGGAATAGCTGGTTTACTCAAAATAAATTACATAAGCTAGACCATGAAAGAACTGAAATAGTTAAGGCTTTGGTGATAAAGAAATGGAAATAATTTTCTCGTAGAAACCATAATTGACTGGAATTGGTCAGATAAAGGTCATGTTGTGCAGTATGAGGTTTAAATGCTATTTCATGATGGACAGAATTCAAGGTCAGAAGATCAACTCAGACATTGAGTTTGTAAACAATCTGACAGTTGCTAGGAGAAAGGGATGGAATCAACATCATGGGTATATAGTTTCTTCGGGGGAAATTCTCAAAAAAAGTCACATTAGACTCAAAAATTGTTAATTCTGTTTCTGACTCCACAGATGCTGCCAGACCTGCTATACGTCTCCAGTATTTTATTTCAGATTTCCAGCACCCCCAGAATTTTAACTTCATTAGTTGGTGTTTGGGGTTAGTTAATACAACTGTTTTGGCTTTTCTAATGTTTTACAGTAACAATTGCGGTTCAAATAGGACTGGATATTAAAAACCAGAAAAAGGTGCTGGGATCTATGGGGGAACCAGGACAGGTCAGCTGGAGACATCAGCATTTATGTGGAGCCTAGCACATGTGTGCAAGTGATGCTGCCAATGGCCAACAAGCAGAAAGTACAGACTTTTATAGCACAAAAAAGGGCTATCTGGTCTGCAACTGTTCTTTCGAAGAACAACTGACTTTATTTCACTCTCCTGCTCTTTTTCCACATATCTGCAAACCTTTCCTCCATGTATTTATCCAATTATCTTTCTTCCATCTATAAGGCATAAGTGATGACTGTGATGGGATACATTCCATTTGCCTGATTTAAGTGCAGCTCCATACGTAAGTGAAGCTCAACAACATCAAGGACAAAGCAGTCTGCTTGATTGACACTCCATCTGTGACCTTCAACATTCACTCCCTTCACCAATGATGCACATAGCAGCAGTGTTGTACTATCTGAATGATACACTACAATAACTTAGCAACTCACCAGCCATATTTAACAAAAATACTAATTGAATGTGTAATGAAACCAACTAACCAGGATAATACACCAACAACACCTTAATATAGTTGGCATGGGCAAACAGGCAGGAATGAGGAGTATTTTCTAATGGTTTTGGGTGATGAAGGGTTGCACCCCATAGATATTACAAGAACATCACAACAGCTTGCAAGCCATATTGATGCATAACTTATTTTAGGTTTCACAAAGTAACTTTACAAAATGAAAAAATCTGATGTGGAAATCTCAGTTCTTGCAATGGCTTTGAAGTTGAATGCTGAACATGCAACTATGTGCAAAAAAAAACTTCAAAGGAAGTACTAAGATGTCTTACCTCTGGTGCAAACATAGTTTCATATGATGGATTGAACATAACTTCCTTCAGCAATGGATCAAGATGAACCCCTGTTTCCACATCTTCCTGACATGAGGAAAACAAATAATTCAGAATGGTTCTGCGCGATTGCAGGAAAAGCACACAATCACTACTATCACATCAAGATTCAATTTCAGACCCACAGAAGTAAAGGACATGTGGCACATATTTGAATGGAGTGGAAAACAAACTGGATAAACTGGGAAATTAGAATACTGCGTTTTCTGAAGCTTGGTTCAATTTCAGCAACGATGCACACGTTGAAAACACACACCACTACATTGAACACTCCTCAACATCTGCAGCAATGATAAACAATTGCACCATATTAATAGAACGAAACAAATTAAATTCAGAGAGAATAATGTTGCCTGCGATTTATATAATTTGTATAATATTGGATTTAATGTCATTTGTGTTGAGTTTGGATTTTGAAATACTGACATAAGGGTTATCCTGTGTGTCTGAAAAAATAATTAACTTCTGTTAATTAACTTGTGTTTTTGTAGCCATGACAATTTTGTTTTCAAAATAGTTAAGAGTTTTCAGAATGAGTGAGTGCTTATTTACCTCAGGAGGGTTTACCTAGCAAGGTAAATAATTGTTCCTCAAAGTTTCTATTATACATTTTGTCTTTTTTTTTTACAGCTTGCAAGAACACTCAAAGTTTAGAGAGAAAGAGAGATTTTTTTTTCAGTTTTATAGTGTCAGTTTTGGGCAGTTCTGCAGAAGCTTTCATGAGTGAAAGTTGCTCCTGAGAAAGGGAAAAGATAGTTAAATTTGTTAAAACTTGACCACCTTTGAGTTAGTGACAATTCTAGAACAGAACTGTTTGGATAAAAACCTGAAGAGATAATTTAAAATTTGAGATAATCAAGTTCAGGTATATGATAGTTTCTTCCTGGAGTTATCGTATTACTGTGTGTCTGGGAGCTGCTGTCAAATTAGACCCATCAAGGTGCAAAAGATCTTTTGATAAAAGCATCTTTCATATACAGTGCTTATGAATACTGTACGGAAGTATTTTCGGGTCTGTAGAGGAGTGCGTTTTAGGGATTAATGGAATTATATTTCACTGCATGTTTTAATATCTTTCAGTTGATGTGACCAGTAAATTGATTTATTCTATTTATTCCGTTCATTTTACTTAATAAATTTCTGCTTTATTATTAAAAACAATTTTTAAAGAGGCGGACATTGTTGGCTTGGCCTCGATTTATTGGCTACTTCTAGCTACCCTCGATAGTGGAGAGCTGCCCTCTTGAACTACTCCAGTCCATTTGCTATCAGAAACCTACAACGGAGGAGCTGCAAAATTCTGACTGTGCAACACTGAAAGAACAGTAATATATTTCCAAGTCAAGATGATAAATGGCTTGAAGGGGAACTTGCAATTAGTAGTGACTATGTAGCTAACTACTGCCCTTGTCCACCTAGATGGCAGTGGGCCTGGGTTTGAAAGATGCTGTCCAAGGAAATTCTTAGTGAATTTCTGTAGGGTAGCTTGTAGAGCTGCTGCTGCAGCAAATCTGCAACACTGTATGCACCTAGGGTTGTAGGTTCATAGTTCCTTGAAAGTAGTATTGCAGATAGACAGGGTAATGAAGAAGGTGGTTGGCACGCTTGCCTGTATTGGTCAGTAGAGATGTCATGCTGAGAGTATACATAACATTGCTTAGGCCACTTTTGGAATACAGCCTTCAATTTTGATCTCTTGCTATAGAAAAGATGTTTTGAAACTTGAAAGGGTTCAGAAAAGATTTACAAGGATGTTGCCAGGGCTGGAGTGTTTGATCTATGGGGAGAAGCTGAAGAGGCTGGGTCTATTTTACCTGGAGCATTGGAGGCTGAGGGATGGCCTGATAGAGGTTTATAAAATCATGAGAGGCTCCCGAATCATAGGGTGAATAGCCAAGGTCTTTTTTTCCTCAGGGTAGGGGAGTCCAAAGTATAGGTTTAAGGTGGGAGGGGCAAGATTTCACAGGGAACTAAGGGGCAACATTTTCATGTAGAAGGTGGGATTACCAGAGGTGGTGGTGGAGACTAGTACAATTACATTTAAACGGCATCTGGACGAGGATATGAATAGGAAAGATTTAGAGAGAGAGAGAGAGAGATGGGCCAAATAATGGCAAATGGGACTAGATAAATTTAGGATATCTGGTCAGCATGGACAAGTTGGACCAAAAGATCTGTTTCTGTGCTGTACACATCTATGACTCTAATTCAAACACCAAAATACATTAAGATAAACTTTTATTTACAAAAAACATGCATTAGTCCGCCATTGAATCATCAAAACCAATGTGTTTTGTGGAGGACGATGGAAAGAGCCCCAAACAAATTAGCTACCTTAAAAGTATCTCTTTCAGGCGTTCACCAAAATCTAATAATAACAGTAACAAGTGGGACTTGTCAAATTACTGAAGTATACTAAATCTGTACACATAAGGAAATTATTTTTAAGGTTTCACTCCTCCAGAAATTAAACAAGTTAGCCACAAATCTGAAGCCTAGTTAAAATGTTCTGAAGAAATGCCACCGTTCTCAATAAAAGCCGAAAGAACTGCAGATGTTGGAAATCAGAAACAGAAGTTGCTGCAAAAGCTCAGCAGGTCTGGCAGCAACGATGCAGAGAAATCAAGAGTTAAGGTTTCGGGTCCGGTGACCCTTGCTCAGAACTTCTCAGGGCTTTTCCAGCAACTTCTGTTTTTGCCACCGTTCTCAATAGCTCTTCAGAGGTAACATCAGCAACATCACCATGGAATTTTCGAGTGATATCGTTCCGTGGGAGTCGCATCAGTGCTTTCCTTTCCTCCAGTTGAAGTCTGAAGCAGACAGATCCTGTTTTTTTTTGTGTGTGTGAGATTGTCTACGGACTAAACCCATGCGCCCCATCGGCCCCGACTTCAGGCCTCCCGACACTCACCTTTACAGCAACCTCAGGCGCGGAGTTCAAAGCGAGAGATCCGTGAAGGCGTGACATTGATTTCTCAGGGTCGGGAGGGTGTAAATGAGCCACGGCGTCCTGGCTGGGGACCTCTCCGCACTCGCCATCCGAGTCGCTGCCACTGCCGCTGCCGTAGGAGGCCAGAGCCGCGATCGCCGCCGACATTTTTGCGGGCGCCTCACTCGGGGAAGATGACGCGCGCTTGCAGATCTCCGAATTAACCGACCTTCCCGAGTAAACGTCACAACGGTCACTGAGAGGGGCTTCCCTGGCGGCGCCTCCACTGTTCTAAACGTCGAGAATTTCAGTCTCGCAACATCATTCCCCCTTCCCCGGGCTTCAGAAACTCCTGGAAGTATTATTTACCCCACACGGCTGCAAGGCCCAAATCCCCGCCTCCAACAATCTGATTGGCTGGCCGGTGAAGGAGTGGGCGTGCCTATCACGGCACATCGCCATTTTCCATTGGCTGTCCGGCCAGTCGATCAGATGACATCACAAAACCCCGCCTTCGTCCCTACCCCCCTCCCCCACTCCGATCCACAACACATTCCTATTCCGCTCTGTCCCCTCCCCCCAAAGACGGCCGGTGCCATTGGGACAATCCATGGGAGGACCGGCCGGCGCATTCAGACGTAGAGCGGTGGATGAAATCTGTTCCAATAGGCACAGCTGCGCCCGACGCTTTCTGAGCTCGGACGATCTCTGTGGTTCGGTAACCGAGTCGGCGCTATTTTGGGACTGGAGAAGCGAACGGGTCGTGCTGCCGCGGGCGCGATGTTCCCCGTGCGTGCTGCTGACGTGCGCCATTCCGGCTGAAGCGGCGGCGGTGGTGTTGTTATCGAGACCGGCGAAAACTTGGGGCGTCAGTGAAAGCGGACCGGTTAGAGCAAAGCTCGCGGACAATGAAGACGTTATTCTCCAACTGAAAGACGTTCCAAATTACTGTGTTTTTTTTAAAATAATAAATCTATAGGTCTAGATATCTCGGAAGATTATATTTAAAAAAATACAATAAAACCTACTCGAGGCCGGTAAGAGTTTACGGGGTACGTAATTTTAATCTCAGTGAATGAAATGTCGAGCTGTTGAAATTTTATTTATTGTTGCAGTGTGTGTGTGCGCAAAACAATCGCATCACAGCAAAGGTGTGTGTAGGGAATGGAGGGGGGTTGCATTTAGCCATGATTTTGTTTTTGCAGCCTACAATTTACCCTTTTTTTTAAATGTTTCCGTCTCCCTCGCCAATGTCTTTTCGGTGGTTGCCACAGGCCCCGGCAGGTAGAGATGGATGGATGGGGCTGCTCGGGTGCACCTGGGCTTCAGTCCCGTGTCTCTCGTTCTCTCCCGCACCACAGCTGGAGCTGCATTGGCCGCAAAAATCCCGAGTTTATCGGGAGTCCGACCTTTCTGCAACTCCGCTATAACTCACTTTTTTTCTCTCTCTCTCACACACGCACTCCATTGAGATCGTGGGTTTTGGAAACACGGATTCTTCTCTCCATTCCTCACCGCCCCACTTTACAAGACCATGGATTATAAAGCTGAGGATTTTTTTATTTTTGCAGAATTTTGATTTTAATGTTTAGGTTTTCGCGAAGCTGAATGGATTCCGTGCCCCTGGATTTCCACAACAAAGAATGAAGGGGGGGGGGCGTGGAAGAGAAATATTTTGTGACTCCAAAATGATGGATCTTAGCGCGGCAGGTTATTTTATTTTGTGCGATTTATAAGCAGAGGCTTCCCGGTGAAGTTTTGTCCACTCACGGGGCAGTAAGTTGATGTTTGTAGGTGCGGTGCTGTCTCATCACGACAGTAACGGTCGCTCATTTGCGGCGTATCGAACACATTTGACTGGGATGTGTGAGAAACGTGCTATTTGGCAATTTTATTGCGAATGTCCACGAGCAACTTTTCAGGACTGTCTTCTTTCCTGGCCTCTTGACCTAATGCACAAAACTATTTGCCTTTTCACGTTTTTGAAAGGCTGTGTTTTTTTTTTCGCTTTAAACTCAACCGCCCGCAGTACTCGATGCCCACGCCAGAGGTTGATCACAGACCTGAGCTCCTGTCTATTTCACCTCTACTTAAGACCTTCCCACATGCACCTTGCCCCTGTCTGCAGTGTTTCAGTATTTTGAGTAGGGCGGAGGAAGATCCACTATAAACGGATGGAGCGACAGCTACCTGAATGTCCTCTGCCCCAAGACTTTAATAGCACTTTGCATCTTTTTCTTTCATTTGCACTGTTTGTGTGCGGTTCGAATAATTGCTCTTCAAAGCCGAAGTGGATTTGCAAACGACTTCCAGATAACTTGATTGTAAAATAATTGTAATATACTTGAGAAAAATGTTCTGGACTAAATTGCTGTGTATTTCTGAGATGGGTAACTTTTCCAACCTTATAGTTTCAAATGAGGCAGCGTTGTCAGATTGAGCTCAATCTTGTTTCACAACTTCGTAGCAACAAATCAATCAGGATGCTCTCTGCTTTTTTCAGTGTATTTTGCAAACATCAAATGTCTGAGGTTAAAATAAAACAGCAAGCTAGGCAGCATCAGGAGGTGGAGAAGTCACATTTCGGGTGTAACTCTTAAGGACTGTGGGTGGGTGTGAGGGGAGCTGCAGATAAAGGGGGTGGAGGGGGCAGGGTGATGAAATGGAGATAGGTGAAGACAGGCAGAGGGTATGACCTGGTTGGTTAATGGGAGGAATGAATCTGGTTGGTGGCAGGGAGCAGTGGGAGGGATGGAGAAGAGATGGGAAGGGAGGTTGTTTGAAATTAGAGAACTCCATGTTCAGCCTTCCAGGCTGTAGGCTGCCCAGGTGGAAGATGAGGTGATGTTCCTCCAATTTGCGGTGTGGTTCGTTGTGGCAATGGAGGAGGCCAAGGATGGTCATGCTGAAAAGGGAATGGTTCGGGGAATTGAAATGGGTGTGATTTGGAGGTCCAATCAGCCCCTGCGGGCCTGCCTGAGATGCGCGGCGAACAGTTCCCTAAGTTTACGTTCAATCTCTCCGATTTAGAGAAGACCACATTGGGAGCACCTGATGCAGTAAACTAGGTTGGAAGAAGAGTTACACCCGAAATGTCGACTTCTCCCCCTCCTGATGGTGCCTGGCTTGCTGTGTTCTTCCAGCCGCCTGCTTGTCTAATTTGGGTTCCAGCATCTGCAGTTTTTTTTTGTCTGAGGTTAAAATAAAGCACTTTGTTGCTAATGGAAAAATTTTCAACAGACACTTGCAATTATAACACCTTTTTAACAAAGGAAAATGTAGGCATGTGTTTAGGCATTATCAGATGAAACTTGACATTTAATGGAAATAGGACAAGGAGCTAATGGGTAGCTTTAAGGAGCAGCTTGGAGCAAGGCAGAAGCAGAGTGTTTTAAATATGGAATTGCAGAGCGAAGACCTGGGACATTTGCCAAAACAGCTACAAGTGATTTGACCAAAAAACTTGGGAAAGTGCTCATGAGAGTAGAATAAGAAGAGCAGAGAGTTCTTGGAGAGCTGAAGGACCAAGAAGGAACTTGAACACCAGGATGCAAATTTTTAAATTAGAGACCTTCTAAAACTTTGAGGCTTCAAGTAAATACATGAATGTCATTTGATGCAAGTTGGGAATAGGCAGTAATTTCATATGATTTGAAGAATGGCAAATGAAAGACCAACCAGGACAGCATGTCCTGTGTGGCGAACTTCAACAGTGTTACCTAAAATGGCATAATCAACTGGGACTTGAAGCAAATATGGGCCTCTCACCATATGTTCTTTTTCAATGTAAAAGTTATAAGTTTCAAATAAGCTAGCTAACTACACATAAAGGAACATGGACTTGAGAGTTTTAAAATCTTTGACTGATGCTGAAACCATTAAAGTGGAAGGGCAGCGAAAATACAATGCGGGTTTGGGTGAAGATCAGTTTAAAAATGAACAATAAAACACCAAATAAGTAACTTTTCTGCAGCATCTAAATTCTGTGCCTAATTTTAAAATCAATTTTGGCCCACCATTATTTCAGTAAATTTAGAAATAAGACTTGCTTGGTCACAACAATTTTATTTTGATCTGAGACATCTTCAGGTGAAAGGCAATCAGCAGGTATGAAAGATTAATTATGTATCTTTTAGCTTGATCTGTTAAAGCAAGTATTTGCTTTGTACCTTGAATAATTGTATCTTGGGTGCAAATGTAAGGGCATTTTACCCAATATCTTAATTATCTTTTGCTTTGATTAATTGTTCTTGTCTTGATTTCAAGACAGATGCATTTTTGTTTCTGTGCACTAGCTATTTGAAAATTGAGGCTGCTTGGTGTTTGGTAAATAATTTTTGTCTTCATTTAATTATATACAATATTATTTATTGCACATAGCTATTTGATAATTAAGGCTGCTCAGTATTTTTATCAACTTATATAATGTTTTCAACAATTTACGGTAAATACTTGTGTGTTTGAGTTGGCAGAGAATGTACACTTATAAAAGAAATATTGACTTTAATGAAATGAAAGTTTTCAAAATACTGAATATGAATGATCTCTTTAGAAATGTGACTTCTTTAAAAGAAACATCATGGAGAAATATGTGTTTCGGAGCATTGTATTGGTCATGTATACTGAAAATATATATGGCAAGTTCTTAATCTAATCTCTTACACAAACCAAGATTTTGCTGTACCAGCCTGCACTTTTTATTATACCAAATAATACTGCCAAGTAATCTTCCTTGTGAAGAAAGTTTGTTCAATATTATGCATTTCATTATCTTAATATTTAACATGGAAAAATACATTGCAGGTGAACTTTTTAGGGAAATTGGATAAGGAGCCAAGTTTGAGATTTTTTGAGGCTGTTAGTTGACAAATTTGATACAATTATCTACGTTTTTATACGTTTGTGCAGATCATTATCATGAAAGGGCAATGCTTATCCATTAAAAGTTCGTTTGCAACACACATGCAGTATTGTGAATAAGCTATTTCATCTGGCATCTTGAGTGTATGGATACTTACTTGAAATGCCAAACTTGAAATTATGCTGTTTTTGTTATTTTAATGTGTTGGATGCTTTTTTGAAATGAAAGACTGGCTATTGTTATATCCCACAGTTGCTATATTGCCAATTAATGATAAATTCATTTAAAAACCATGAACAGTAATATGCCTCGGGAGGTTTGCACTAAACGATAAGACCTACACTGTGCTTTAAATGAGATAATGCCATGAGCATTGCTGCTTGTTTTGTAAAATTTAAATTGCCATGATAAATGGCCCAACTTTCAACCAATTCCTAATGTCATGACTTCTAATCACAATTAGATTCTCTCTTTCACTAGCCCTTTTTTTAAAAAATAAAATTGCAGTTCTCAGCAGGCTTTGTTATACATCCATTCTTGGATTTATTGGCATAAGTTACTTCTATAAGAGATCCTTTCCAAAGTTGAACTGTGCTAACAAATATTGATGATGATTTCAAATGGAAGTTTAGTCAGCCAGATTGCTGTGGGTCTGGAATTGTATGTCGACTGGCCCAGGTAAAGAAGGGAGATTTCCTTCCCTTAAGGACATTTGGACAACCTACAATGGCTATGCGGTCACCATTAGACAAACTTTTCAATTCAGTATTTTTAAATTGAATTTAAATTTTCTGTTTGAAACTCTGCTTAAGGTCTGAATTAACTAGTCCAGTGACATCATGATTATGCCACCACTAGTGAATGATACTTGTCAAAATAAAAAACATTGCTTCGTGTTGTTATATCATAATTCCCAGCTCAGATCAAGATCATTATCCACACTGCATTTATTTGGCTGAGTTGATTCTGATCATGTATTCTGCAGTCCTTCCAGTTAGGGTTGATGCACTAGCTCTTTGAACAATTATGCCAATTGAGCTGAAGTAAATAGTTATCTTGAACAGAATAGTTGAGAATGAACAATGCATGTCCAAAGTAACCCATATTGTACAGAGTGCGCTGGTTCAAACGTCCTTGAATACAAATCTGGAACTCTTGCCCATAATCATGCTGTTCTGTGAATTTAAGCCACTGGGGACTGTTTAATATGGCATAGGTATTTTTAATGTCTGTTATACCATGGAACATTTGTGGCTGTGTATCAGGAGCTCAGGTTCAACCATGTTCTTTTTGTTCAGGATGTGTAAATGTCACTTGATCTAGAAGTTTTGTAGTTTGATCTTTGAGTTTGGTACTATTGTCGTACCACACACAACTATCTCATACTGGTATAGTTATATGTACTGAATGATTTATGAGTTCAACTGTGTAATCATGAATTCTATACATGTGTTTTCACAGAATTTTGTACTTTACATGTGATGTCTTGGGTTGAAATTACAATATACCTACTGCGTTGCTGTCCTGAAAAAATACATAACTTCAAAAATGTTTTGCAGTTTTGTGAGCTTGGGTTTTCTTTCATAGTGAATAGAGAATGGAGGTGGGATTCTACTTTTTTTTTAGCATTTAAGTCTTCTACATAGTCTCAAAGGTTTGAGTCTTTGTAATTTCCATCCACAAAAGGTAATGCATAGGGAATCTTTAAGTATTCTGAAGACTGAGGTTGATAGATTCTTGATTACCAAAGGAGTGAAAAGTTAGTGTATATGAGGGAATGTAGGCTTGAAATTAAAGTCAGATCAGCCGTGATATTGAATGCATAGCAGGCTTGTTCCTTTTACGTATGTTCTGTAAATTATAATATTGCCATAAGTATCTGGAAACATTTGACCATCAACTGAATGTAAAATCAAAGTTTCCTTTTTTCCTATCTTCTACGCTTGGCACTCTTGAAATCATCAACATCAATGTTAACTCACCAGTTATAAATTTGTAAAATAAGAGCTTTTCTATGAGAGCATACTGAACCTTAAAATAAAACCAAATATTCACACAGGTGAATTATAAAGCAAAGTATGACACAGACCATGTAACAAGATATTAGGGGAGATAACCAGAAGTGGATTTTAAACAACGACTTCCAAGAGGAAAACAAGATAGAAAGGCAAAGATGTTTAGACAAGGAATTATAGGTTTTTGACAGTTAACTACATTGCCAGCAATTATGGCACAATTACAAATTGGAAAAGCTTGACAGGATGAGGTTTACAGATACCTTGGGGCTGGAGGAGATTGCAGAAAAGAGCAAACTGAGGAAGGATTTTAAAACACGAACAAGAGTTTTAAAATATAGCTATTACTTAAATAGGAGTCTGCTTAACATGGGATAAATGAATAGAACTTGGCATGATTTAGGACATGCTATTATGATTCCAGCTGCTGTTTGTACTGGACAAGTTAGAAACCAGAGTGAAATCTGGCCTGTTCAATCCTAACTTTATTTTTAACTGTGGAGGTCAATTAGTGAATGTATAATAGAAAGAATAAAACACTCATTAAACAAAAATGAATTCCATTAATTACATACATTAGAAAGGGATTCAAACTACTTATCCCAGCAACAGCATTCCCTCTATGCTGTATGGCTACATGTGTTCGCTCAGACATTTTGCACAGATTGCAACGTTGACTTGCAGTACCAGAATTTTCGGTTACACATGAACCATGGAGATCTACATGGAAGAAAAAAGAGAGAACACTGCCCAGCAATTTCAAAGAGCTAAATCTCAGTGAAGAGTTGGTACTATATCCACACTGAAGCTCCTTAATAAGTCTCAGGCTCGTACAACTGCCTGTGGTTTTCTTTGGATGAAGTTCTGTGCAATCACTTACTAGATGCTCTTTCCCTTCAAATATCTCTCTCTGAGACACCCAAGATAAACTGCAAACTAAACTCATCATGACTTTAGTTTTGGAGAATGCATAGCTGTTCTGAAGTTAAATGTCCATCAGTCCTGCAGTCTCTGGCATAGACCACACTGACAACCTGGCTCTTTGGATTATTGTATCTTTGTCTACCTGCCATTGATTCTTACCATAATCAAAAGCACAGTTTTCTCCACTTTTTTTGGAAGATTTGCCCATTTCATCTCAAGACTTGGAAACATCATTAAAATGTATATAAAGAAACAAGATGTAGAATCATAAAATCTCGACAGTGTGAATAGAGGCCATTTGGCCCATTGAGTCTATTCTGACCCAAGAGCATTACAGCCAGACTCAGCCTCCCATCCTATCCCTGTAATCTGCATTTACCATGGCTGATCTGCCTAGCCTGCACATCACAGGCAATTTGCCATGGCTATTTCACCGAATTTACACATTTCTTGGACTGTGGGAGGAAACTGGAGCACCTGGCAGAAACTCACTCAGACATGGGGAGAATATGCAAACTCCACAGACAGTCACCCAAGATGGAATTGAACCTGAGTCCCTGGTGCTGTGAGGAAGCATTGCTGACTACTGTGCCATCCAGATTTCTTGATACTCACCTGTAAGTACATTCAGTAAATTAAAGTGAACCATGTATCACCCCTAAACAGACGCATTACAAAATATTATTTCAATTTAAAGTCATACATTGTTCTTAACAATGGCCATTAAAGCTTTAATTTGGGAAAGGTAGAACAGTCAAGCCTTGAAGTAACACAGGAGGTGCAGTAAAACCAAAATACCGCAGATGTTGGAAATCTGAAGCAAACACAGAATGCTGGAGAAACTCAGCAGGTCTGGCAGTAATTGTCTTAGGAGAAACAAACTTAATGTTTCAAATATTTGATTAAGAATTTGATAATCGTAGAAGAGCTTAATTTTACAAACGTGCAAACATAGAAAATCAGAACAGGTGTAGGCCACTCAACCCTTTAAGGCCGCTTCACTATTTGTTATGGTCATGGCCGATCATCCAACTCAGTACCCGATTCCCACTGTCTCCCCACACCTTTTGATCCCAGTTTCATAGAATGTGGATAAGCTTTAAACTAAATATTCAGTTGGCTTCAGTTGCGTGGAAAAAAATTAAAATGGGGAAGTGTGTGGAGGGCTCAGCAGAGGTTATTAAAATTTCCAAAACAAGAACAGGATTAAGAATATTGAAAGGGTCAGGCACAACAGATAAGGGGGCATCTGTTCGATGAGAAGGGGACAGTCAATTCAGGACTGAGATTGTTGTGCTTAAATGCACGCAGTATACAAAACAAGGTAAATGAATTTGTAGAACAGATTGAAAGTGGTCAGTATGCTGTGGGTATTACAGATGCGGCTGCAAGTGGATCAGGGCTAGGAAATAAAGGATGCACGTTCTAATCGATGGACAAGCTGAAGGGCAGAGTGGTGGTTAGTAAGAAATGAAGTGAAATGGATAGCAGGGAATTATATGGGGTCAGAAGGCATAGAATATGTGGGTAGAGTTGAAGCACTGCAAAGGGAAAATAAACGTGATATAGACTGTGTACAGGCTTCCTAGCCGTAGTCGGTATGTAGGGAAGAAAATTAAATCAGGATATAGAAAAGACATTTAAGGACTATACGATAATCATAGGGGACTTCATTATGCAAGTGGACTGAGAAATTCCGTTTAGTAGTGCATCTCAAGAAAAGGAATTCTTTTTATTTTGGAGCAGTTTGTGGTAGAGGCCACTAGAGAACATAGAATTCTAGAATTGCCATGGAATGAGTTAGACTTGATTTCAGAGGTTCAGATGAAGAAACCCCGAGGGGGCAGAGGCCATTATATGATAGAATTCATCCTGCAGTTTGAAAGGGAGAAACTGAAGTCCGGTGTAATGATTTTACAACAAAGTAAAGGTAACTGCAAAGACGTGAGGGAGGAGCTGGCCAGAGTTGTTTGGAAGGGGAGCCTAACTGGCAAGACAATGGAGCAGCAATGGCAGGTATTTCTGGGGGTAATTTGGATGGTAAAGCAAAAATTCATCCCAAGGAAGAAGCAGCACACTAAGGGGAGGATAAGGAAGTCAAGGACCGCATAAAAGCATACAATGTGTTGAAGATTAGTCAGAATCCTTTTAAAAGCAGCAGAGGATAACTGAGAAAAGCAATAAGGGAGGAGAAGATGAAATATGAGTAAGCTAATTGTAATATAAAATAAGATTGCCAGAGTTTTTATTTGAATATAATAAAGGTAAGAGAGAAATAAGAATGGACACAGGACCATTGTGGGCGGCACGGTGGCACAGTGGTTAGCACTGCTGCCTCACCGCCAGAGATCCGGGTTCAATTCCCGCCTCGGTCGACTGACTGTGTGGAGTTTGCACGTTCTCCCAGCACCTTCAAAACCCATGACCATTATCAAGTAGAAGTACAAGGGCATTAGATGAACACTGCTATCTGAATGCTCCCTTTCAAGCCTTTCATTATTCTGATTTGGCAATATATCACCGTTCCTTCAGCATTGCTAAATCAAAATCCTGGTACTTCCTACCTTGCAACATTGAGTGGCTACCAAATGGATTGCAGTGGTTCAAGGCAGTAGCTCCCTACCATCATCTCAAGGTAAATCAGAGATAGACAACAAATGCTGGCTCAGCCAATGATTCCCACATCCCATTAATTAAAAAAAATGTCAGGTTGCAGTATGGTTTGTTGGTGCTATTGAAGATGATATATTGTTAATCTGGTAGTGTTGGGTAGTATTAAGCTGTGTCAGCAGAAATTGCCTTTCTGGGTGGTAGAGGCTTAGCAAGTTGCTGCATTGCACCTTGTAGATGGTACATAGTTGCAAAGGTGTACCATTGTTTCAAAAATCAATAGCCTGAGAAAGTATAGGCCACAAACAAAAACAGAATTGATATTGGGACCTTTGCTTTTCCTGAAATATATTAATGGTCCAGATATTGGTACACAGGACAATTTCCAAGTTTGCAGATGACACAACACTTGGAAGAATTTCAAACTGTGAGGAAGGCAGTGTATATACCCAAAAGAACATTGACAAGTTAGTGGAGTAGGTGGATAATTGGCCAATATGATTCAACGCAGAGAAGTGTGATGTGGTACACTTTGGAAGAAAATTGAAAAATAACAAAATAGTGGTGTTCAGTTTTAAAGTGGCTGCAGGTGCAGAGGGACCTGGGGGTATATGTTTGCATATCATTGAAAGTGACTTTAAAAGGTTTGGTACATTTAAATTTATTACATTGACATATGCCACTTCTGAGCTCTTCAGTATTCTCCTGGAAATAGGCTTCTAGTGACAGAAACACCTGTTAATCATTATTTTTGCTTCCGAACTCTGAGAATCTTTGATTGAAGATGCTACTTTGATTTTGATCCCATTAGCTTTCAATTTACTGATCTGTCTACCCATATGAGACTTTGCCAAAAGCCTTGCAGAAATCCACTTGAACGACATCAGTAATTACTCTCATTGACCTTCCTTGTTACCTCCTACAAAAAAATTAAAACATTTTAGTCCATGTGACCTTCCTGCTGGCTGTCCTGGATTAAATCTCCCTAGTAACAATTTTTATATCTCCAAATGTTTTCAATATATTTGCCCTACGCTAAAGTTAGGCTGACAGGCCTATACTTCTAGAGAAGGATCATTGGATCTGAGACTTTAACTCTACCTTCTCTCCACAGATGCTGCCAGATTTGCTGAGTTTTTCCAGCAATTTCTGTTTTTGTTTGTGGCCTATATTTTCTCAGGCTATTGATTTTTGAAACAATGGTACACCTTTGCAGCCATGTACCATCTACAAGGTGCAGTGCAGCAACTCGCTAAGCCTCTACCACCCAGAAAGGCAATTTCTGCTGACACGGCTTAATACTACCAGGTTAATAATACATCACCTTTAATAGCACCAACAAGCCACACAGCAACCTGACATTTTTTTTCTTTCATTTTAATTAATGGGATGTGGGAATGATTGGCTGAGCCAGCATTTGTTGTCTATCTCTGATTTACCTTGAGAAGATGGTAGCGAGCTGCTACCTTGAACCACTGCACTCAATGTTGTGAGGTAGGAAGTACCAGGATTTTGATTTCGCAACGCTGAAGGAACGGTGATTTATTGCCAAATCAGGATATTGAGGCACTTGAAAGGGAGCATTCAAATAGCAGTGTTCATCTAATGCCCTTGTACTTCTACTTGATAATGGTCATGGGTTTTGAAGGTGCTGTCTAAACAGCTTTCATGAATTGTTGCCTCGTAACTTGCATAAATAAAAGTAAAATACTCTGGATGCTGGAACTTCTAATCGAAGGAGCTGGGGAAACGTAGCAAGTCTGGCAACATCTGAGGAAGAGAAACAGTTAGATGTTTCGACTCCAATATGATTCTTTTTCAGAAGGTATATGGTACACTGCTCTTACTGAGCATTGGTGATGGAGGGAATGCATGTGGTTCTGGTCAAGCAGGTTGCTTTTCTCCAGGCTGCTGTCGAGCTTCTTGAGTGTTATTGGAGCTGCACTCATCCAAGCAGGTGTGGGGTATTCCTTCGCATTCATGAACAGTTCCTTGTAGATGGTGAGCAGGTTTTGGGGAATCAGGAGGAGAGTTATTCTCTGCAGGGTTCATAGCCTCTGACCTTTTCTTGTTGCCACAGTATTTATTTGAATTTTTCATCCAGGATGTTGACAATAGGAGATTCAGTGTTGGTAATGCTTTTGGATGAGAATGGGCAGTGGTTGTTGGAACAGTTCTCACTTGGCTCTTGTGTGGCATGAATGTTATTTGCCACTTTTTAACCCAAACCTGAATATTGTCAAATCTTGCTGCATTTGGACATGGACTGCTTCAGTGTCTAAGGAGCTGTGTTTGGTGCTGAATGAACATTGTGTGATCGTCAGCAAGCATCCCCAATTCTGACCTTATGATGAAGGGGAAAGTCATTGATGAAACAGCTGAAGATGGTTGAGCCAAGTTCACTATGCTGAGGAATTCATGCAGAAATATCCTGGAACTGAGATGACTAACCAACAACCACAAAAATCTTCAAAATTCTGTAGCTACAAGAGCACACAGAGGCTAGGAATCCTGCTGTGAGTAACTCACCACCTGACTCCACACTTGCCTATATAGTGCACCTCCAATATCTCAAGAAGTTTGACACTATCCAGAGCAAAGTACCCACATCCACAAACATTCATTCACTCAGTACACCAATAACACACATTGGCAGTAGTTTGCAGCATCTTTAGACAGCACTATACAAACCCACAACCATAGCATTTAGATAAAGCAGCAGATGTTTGGGAACACCACTTGCAAGTTCCGGTCCAAGCCACTCACCACTGACAGTTGGAAACAGAAATGCGTTGCCATTCCTTCAGTGTCGCTTGGTCAAAATCTTTAAACTTTCTCCCAAACGGCATTGCAGATTTACCCACACCAAATGGACCTGAGCAATTCAGGAATAGAACACTCAACTGCCTTTTCAAGGGCTGGTAGGGATTATCAAGCAATACTGGCTCACTAAGCAAAGCCCAAAAGAGGTAGGCGCTGAAGTAGACTATTTGTTTGGCCCATTGAATCTGCTCTGTTATTCAGTGACATCATGGCTGACCTGATGATCCTCCACTCTATTTTCCAGCTTTTTCACTACAACCCTTGCTCTCCACAAATCTCTGTACTCCATTTATACTCAAGTCTCCTTTTGCAATGATTTAACATTATCTTGGAAGGTCTATATTAAATAAAAGTTTAATTTGGTCTAATTTTTTTTGTACTTGTAACTTTCTCAAGTAACGTGTTTAATGCGCTAGCTGCTCTCAAAATAATCTATACCTTTTTAATTTGTTCATTTCAGTGAGATGAATGCCAGCTAATTTAAAGGGGGTGTCAAAGAACTGAGCTCAAATTACAATGAGCTCATGTAATTTTTTTTGAGTCCATAAACATTTTCCATCTGCCAACTTGTCAGTTGCAGTACTGTCATTTTATGAGTCACTTTTTTTGTACATTTTGATTTTCATCAGAAATTTGAATACTCAATCCAAGCTGGCATACATTGAGGCTCCATCCACCTACTCTGATGATGTTGTGCATAGAATAGCACTAGCCTGTATTCTGCCCAATGTTTAATCTGCAAAAAATATCCAAATGGATTATTGCTGTCAAATTATATATGAATCACTGGAATTGATGGCATGTGCAATTTACTCTGGCAATAAAATGCATATTCTCTGGGATTTTGAGGGTAGGAATATCGAATGTAAATTGTGATAGTGTATTATTTAAATGGAGAAAAAACTATAGAAAGCTGCAACACAAAGGTACTTGAGATAGTTGTACACCAAACACACACAGGTACAGTATGTAACCAGGAAGGCTAATGGAATGTTGGCCCTTATTTCAAGGGGGTTGGAATATGAGAGTAGGGAAGTCTTACTGCAACTGTACAAAGTGCAGATGAGACCATATCTGGAATACTATGAACAGTTTTGGTTCCCTTATTTAAGGAAAGATATAATTTTATTGGAGGCAGTTCAGAGAAGGTTCGCAGGGATGATCCCAGGGATGGAGGGATTGCCTTTGAGCAAAGGTTAATCAGGTTGGGATTCGTTGTTAGAAGAATGAGAGATGATCTCATTGAAACATATAGGATTTGTAAAGGGATGATACCTCTCATGGGAAAATCTAGGACCAGATAGCATGGTCTCAGGATAAAGGGGTGCCAATTTAAGATAGAGATGAGGAGGAATTTCTTTCGAGGGTTGAGAATCTTTAGAACTCCTTGCTGCAGAGAGCTGTAGCAGTCGGGTTCATGTGTATATTTAAGGCTGAGGTAGTTTCTTGATCAGTTGGAGACTTGAGGGTTACAGGCAAAATGCAGGAAAATGGTTGTGAAGATTGTCAAATGAGCCATGAACCTACTGAATGGTGGAGCAAGCTCGAGGGGCTGAATGGCCTATTTATTACATTCTTATAGTACACATCCAGAAATATCAAACAGCTATGAATGATTTCCAGCTGAATTTAATTATTATTGTTCAGTTACCGCTATGGAATGCTGCAGTATTTAACATTTAATTGTCACATTTGCCTATAGAACAATTAGAACACTGAAAGCAATGGGATTTTCTGGAAATAGAAAGATAGGGCTTGTATTTATGGATTACCTTTCACAATCTCAGGACATGCCAAAATAGTTTATAACCAACTATGTTTGAAGCATGTTTGCTGATGTAATAAGTTAAAAATCTCACAACACCAGGTTATAGTCCAACAGGTTTAATTGGAAGCATACTAGCTTTCGGAGCGATGCTCCTTCAGGTGATAGTGGAGGGCTCAATCCTAACACAGAATTTGTAGCAAAAATTTAGTGTGATGTAACTGAAATTATACATTGAAAAATTGATTGTTAAGCCTTTCATCTGTTAGAATACAGTGGTAGTTTCACTTCTTTCATGTGTAAATCACAAAACCTTTTTTATATAAAATGTTGCAATCTCTGGTTATCTGTTAACAATGGTGATAGCTAGACAATATGTTGAAGGTGTTGGCCCCTTGTGTTCTCTGTCTATGCCATGATGTTTAGATTGATTCTAATCTAAAATGTGAGGTAACGGAGTTTTACATAAATTCCTGCAGTTTTTGAGCGAAGTACAATGTAACCCTGAAAGTACAAATTCACCCCACAAAATATTTGTGCATGTGGGTCTTTGTCTGTGTGTGTCTGTCTGGATTGGGGGTTGAGTGTGAGAAAGTGTGTGTGTGTAGTGAGTGCAGAGTGTCTTAAGTCTGAGGGGGTGCGTGGGAGTGTGTGCGTCTGTAAGGGTGTGTGTGGGCGTCTGTGTGTATGGGAGTGTCTGTGTGTGCGCGCAATGGTGGTCACCTGTAATGTGACATGAACCCAAGGTCCCGGTTGAGGCCCTCCCTATGGGTGTCGAACTTAGCTATCAGCCTCTGCTTGGCCACTTTTCTCTGCTGCCTGTCCCGAAGCCCACCTTGGAGGATGGTCACCCGAAGGTCTGAGGCTGAATGTCCTGGACCACTGAAGTGTTCCCCAACTGGGAGGGGACCCTCCTGTCTGTTGATTGTTGTGCGGTGCCCATTCATCCGTTGTCGTAGCCTTTGCTTGGTTTCCCCAATGTACCATGCCTCCGGGCATTCTTGCCTGCAACGTACAAGATAGACAACATTGGCTGAGTCACATGAGTACCTGCCATATACAAGGTGGGAGGTGTCCCCATGCGAATTGGTATCTATGTCCACACTCTGACATGTCTTGCAGTGTCTATCGTGACACCCTGTTGCAGATAAGGATGCCTGGAGACAAAGACCCACATGCACACACACATTTTGTGGGGTGAATTTGTACTTCTAGGGTTACATTGTACTTTGCTCAAAAACTGCATGCGCTCATGTAGAGCTCTGAGCTCAAAAACTGCATGAATTTATGTAAAACTCCGTTATCTCACTTTTTAGATTAGAATCAATCTAAACATCATGGCATAGACAGAGAACACAGGGGGCCAACACCTTCAACATGTTGTCTAGCTATCACCATTGTTAGCAGCTAACCCGAGAATGCAACATTTTATATAAAAAAGGTTTTGTGATTTACACATGAAAGTGAAACTATCACTGTATTCTAACAGATGAAAGGCTTAACAGACAATCAATTTTTCAACGTACAATTTCAGTTACGTCACACTGTAAATTTTTGCTACAAATTCTGTTACGATTGAGCCCTCCACTATTACCTGATGAAGGAGCGTCGCTCCGAAAGCTAGTGTGCTTCCAATTAAACCTGTTGGACTATAACCTGGTGTTGTGTGATTTTTAACTTTGTACACCCCAGTCCAACACCGGCATCTCCGAATCATTGCTGATGTAATGACAGCGAATTTGTGGACTTGTAAATCCTACATAACGACAATGACCAGAATCTGATTTTAATGGTTCTTGAGTTGCAGGTAGATAGGATAGTGAAGGAGGTGTTTGGTGTGCTTTCCTTTATTGGTCAGAGCATTGAGTACCAGAGTTGGGAGGTCATGTTGTGGCATACAGCACATTGGTTAGGCCACTTTTGGAGTATCGGAAAAATGTTGTGAAACTTGAAAGGGTTCAGAAAAGATTTACAAGGATGTTGCCAGGTTTGGAGGATTTGAGCTCTCGGGAGAGGCTGAATAGGCTGGGGCTGTTTTCCCTGGAGCATCGGAACCTGAGGGGTGACCTTTATAGAGGTTTATAAATTGATAAAATCTTTTCCCTGGGGTGGGGGAGTCCAGAACAAGAGGGCATAGGTCCCTTTTATATCTTTCCCCTCTCACCCTAAACCTAAGGGACAGCTTTTTCACACAGAGGGTGGTACATGTATGGAATGAGCTACCAGAGAAAGTGGTGGAGACTGGTACAATTGCAACATTTAAAAGGCATCTGGATGGGTATATGAATAGGAAGGGTTCAGAGGGATATGGGCCAAGTGCTGCCAAATGGATTAGGTTGGGATATCTGTTTGGCACGGACGAGTTGGGACTGAAGGGTCTGTTTCCGTGCTGTACTTCTCTATGACTGACTGACTCTAATTGAGGAATAAATATTGAAAATAACACTTTGGATTGCTCCCTATTCTTCTTTGAACAGTGATATTTGATTTTTAACTATATATATTAAGTATGTTACTTATATGCAGGTTTTATTACTCTGGATGTTAAGCAGCCTAAAATGTCATTTTCCCTCTTAAATGCTGATCTTCCGTTATTTTGGCTATCATTACATTACTTGTTATTTTCTTAGTTGAATTTTAGTAGCCTTAAAGTGATAACCCCTCTGAAGTTTTTGAAACCATATTTGGATTATGACTCAAGTAGGTTTGTATTCCTGGTGACTTATCAAACATGGGCATTATCCTTGCATTATCTCACATAACACAATCATGATTGGTTACAATGCAACAAAAAAGTGCAATCATAAGTAACAATGTATTAGGACTATGACAAAGCAGGAGTGATGACTAAAGTTGTCTTGAATGAGGATTATTGAATGCATGTGCAAGAAATATTAAACCGTGTAAGCGATTTTAATTAATTTTAATAACTTACAAATGTAAATGCTACATTTGGATATTTAGCTATCACTCTTTGTTGCAGAGAGGTCAAACCTTTTTGGACAGATGTTTTTTTTGTGAAATGAGCAATAAAATTTATGTTTGTGTATCACTGGACATTGTTTTCACTTGGACATTGGTTGTTTATCTTTTCCGTTTGAAAATAAATGATTACGTACGGCTAGAAGTAAATGACTGCAGTGAAATTATACATGAGTCATAAACCAGTAGCGATGGTCTTTCTAAGTTTCTTTGCATGTATACTCCAATATTGCAAGTTAACAAATTAATTTGTGATTATTTGGCTGATATGGACTTAACAACACTGGCATAGCAGCTAAGGTGGAATGTTTTATAATAATAAAAATTATAAAACATGTTTTCCCTGGAGCGTCGGAGGCTGAGGGATGACCTTATAGAGGTTTACAAAATTATGAGGGGCATGGATAGGATAAACAGACAAAGTCTTTTCCCCAGGGGTTGGGGAGTCCAGAACTGGAGGGCATAGGTTTAGGGTGAGAGGGGAAAGATATAAAAGAGACCTAAGGGGCAACGTTTTCATGCAGAGGGTGGTATATGTATGGAATGAGCTGCCAGAGGATGTGGTGGAGGCTGGTACGATAGCAACATTTAAGAGGCATTTGGATGGGTATATGAACAGAAAGGGTTTGGAGGAATATGGGCCGGGTGCTGGCAGGTGGGACGAGATTGGGTTGGGATATCTGGTCAGCATGGACAGGTTGGGTTGAAGGGTCTGTTTCCGTGCTGTATATCTCTGACTATGTGGCTACATATCTACATGTTGTATGTTTTCTCAGATTTATATTTCTTTAGAGCTGTTTTCTGTGCGTACAGAACTGAACTGACATTTTCCTTCTTTGGGGAGTTTAGATCCAAGGATCACAGTCTGGATATGAGAGGTAGACCATTTAGGACTGAGATGAAGAAAAATTTCCAAGTGCAGTGAACCTGTGGAATTCTCTACCGCAGAAGGTTGTGGCAGTCAAGTCATTGAATATATTCAAGAAAAAGAAAGTTTTAGATTTTAAAGGAATCAAGGGATATGGGGAGAAAGTAAAAATATGACATTGAGGAATAGGAGCAGGTTCGAAGGGTCGAATGGCCTGCACCTGTTCCCAGTTTCTATGTTTCAAATGAAGGGGATATACAGTAGTATTCTCCAGAGATCTACTATTCTACAATGAGGTAAGAATAGTGATCTCAAAAGTAACAGGTTCTTTAATAAAAAGTTGCCTTAACATTATTGAATATGTTGTGTTTGAAAATGATATTCTCTAATCACAATCATTTACACAGGATGGTAATCAATTAAAAAGACCAATGGCATATTGGCCTTTATTGAAAGGAGATTCAAGAGGTGAAGCTAAATGTCAAAATGTCAAAGAAAAATCATTATCTAAATGGTGAGAGATTACAGAGATTGAGATGGAGAGATCTGGTTATCCTAGTATGTCAATCACCAGAAGGTTTGTATGTGTAGCAAGTAATCAGGAAAGCTAATAGAATGTTATAGTTTATTGCAAGGGGAATTGAATATAAAAGTAGGGAGGTTATGTTTTAGTTATACAGGGTATGAGTGTAGTATAGGCCTTGTACCTACAGAAGGATGTTAATGCATTGGAAGCAATTCGTAGACAGTTTACTAACATCTGGAGTGAATGGATTGCTTTATGCGGAAAGCCTGGACAGATTAGGCCTAAATTCTCTAGAGCTTAGAGTCTAAAGTAGCTCAATTGAAACATATCAATTCCTGAGGGGACTTGACTGGGTGGATGTTGAAAGTATCTTTCCTCTTGAGACATTTGAGAACTATGGGGCATAGATGTCCCCTTATTTTTAATCTATTTAAAACAAAGTTGAGAAAGCATTTTTTTTCCTCCTGAGGGTTAGGTGTCTATGGAATTCCCTTCCTCAAAAGACAGTGGATGCAGAATCTTTACTTCCACCTTAAAGATATTTAAATAGATTTTTGATTAATAAAGCAGTGAAAAGTTATTGAAGGTGTGCAGGAATGTAGAGTTCAGATCAGCCATGATCTTAATGAATGGCAGAACAGGTTTGAAGGACCAAATGGCCTATTCTTTTTCCTTGTTCATGTGTTTGTATCATTGTATGTTCGTGTAATATGGTTTTCTTCACTAACAGGATGCTGCTATTAAGTCAAAAAACCTACCACAAAATTGTTAAAACATGGAGATAGCCAGCTGAACCAAATCAAACTTTCTATCTCTGTATTCGCAATAAAGTAAAATTAAAGCCTCCATTGACCCCAGTGGTTCTGAACTAGACTTTTTAAATAACCAATCCTAGACTTTGTGAATGAAAAATTCCAGACCCTGATTTACATCTTAAACAAAAGACTTGGCAATATATTTACAATATTGTACCTTTAGCAGTGCAAAATTAAACAGCAACATAATTTAATTGATCTATGTTTTAAAATGACAAACCTTTTTTCACCCCTATTCACAAAGGCAGACGGACAAACACAAACAGTTCCAGAATAAATGACAAAACTGGTCGGACTACATAAGTGGTTTTCACAATGCCTTGTTCAACAGGCATAAATTATAGTTTCTTGGTTGATGATCTGAAGATATTGATCAGGGCCACCTTTACTGTTCACTCAGATAAAGGCAGTAATGGTTAGAACTTAGTCTTCTATTTTCTTTTAGCTTTCCAGAGCTGCACATGGGAGGTTAGGCAGGGAGCTTTCAAATCTTCATGCTGTAATATCAACAGCCAGATTTCATCCAATTCAGAGTCTCTGACAGATCGACTGTCTCCTTCTCAAGGTTCCAGTTACCATTCAACACCTACCATCTGCTTGAACATAAGGTCTTTTCTAGACATGCTTGAACCAATTCCCAGGGACTGATCCCATTATTTGCCAACTTCTTCACTCTGATTAATCATGGTGCTCTTCCCTGGTGATGAAGTGATTGCAGAACCTTTTGATAAAGAATTAATCTGCAATTAAGTCCCAGGCCTCACCTCATGAGTAAACAAAAGCTTTTTTAATTTTCCTTTTAGCCTGTGAATTTAGATTTTTGGTCTCAGAATATAGGAAAGTGGAATTGGGAAAAATGTTCAGCCATAACATTCATTGGTGGAGAAGAGTTGTGGGTCCACATGGTCTACTTGTTCTGTTTCTTGTGTTGTGTTCCTATGTTTTTAAATGGTACAGTTTTCAAAGGGGTTAAAGGGACCATTGGTACTGAGGAAATTTCACTTTTGAAAGTGAAGAGACTGTTATCTAAAGTTGAAGCTAAAAGAATTGATGGCATGTTATTAATCTAGTTCAGAATTTGGCTGAGCGACAGGAAACTGGGTCAACGTAAGTTCTCTAAGTCACAGAATTACTTTTGCAAACTGTATTTTTTAACGACTTTTGGTTAGAATGTTGCACATACATTTGTAGAAGGCACAATGCTAACTGTGAGCAGTGTGGAGGGAAATGTAACATTTGAAAGTGCTGTTGATTGGGTAAAATTGTGGAATGCATTCTAAAATGTAGAAAATGTAAGGCCATTCACTTTGCCCCTCAAAGATAAAAAAGAAAATGTGGAGTGGGGGGGTAGGTGGGCAGGTCATGTGGCTGTGTGCAGGAGGAATCCACACACTAAGCTCACTAAAATGTCAGAAACAGCTACAAAATAATTAAGGCTAATGGGGTACTTGCATATAGAATCCCTACAGTGTGGAAACAAGCCATTTAAGGCCAACAAGCCCACACCAACCCTCCGAAGAGTAACCCACCCAGACCCATTCCCTTACCAATGCACTAACCCACACATCCCCGTACACTATGGGCAATTTAGCATGGCCAATTCACCCAAGCAGCACATCTTTTGGACAGTGGGAGGAAACCAGAGCACACGGAGGAAACCCGCACAGACATGGGGAGAATGTGCAAACTCCACACGGACAACCGCCTGAGGCTGAGTCCCTGGCGCTGTAGGGCAGTAGTGCGAACCACTGAACCGCCATGCTATCCCATCTAGAAAGTCAGAATATTAGTGGACAAAAGTGGTCTTGTATTCACACCTGATATATGGTTAGTACCTTTGGGCAAGACACTTTAAGAATGATATGTTGACCTTGGAGGGAATGAGCTATTGATTTACCAGCATCGGTTCCAGCGGCTAAATTAAGTGGAGAGGTTAGACAAACCAGGTTAGGTCCCTGGAACTTTGAATAAATGACTCCTCGAATGTCTAAGCTTTTTGTCTTTTGGTTAAGATCAGTTGCATGTTCCAGGTTGCAAGTCATCAATTCATCACTGAATTAGGATTTGGAATGAATGCGATTTAGTTGAGCTGCTATTGGTGGATGTCGATACTGGCTTTAGGCCTAATCTTAATTGTTGTCATTCAACCTTTCACCAATGACTGCTGGAAGCACCTGAGGTCCATGCTAGGGAGTCCAATAAAGTTACGTCAGATGAAGACATGCTGTTGACCAGACGTACTTCATGAAGAGAATGTTGCTCAACCTCTGAGATTTCCAAGCTCTTGATATTGAGCTGGCTGGATTTCCATAGCAGGGGATACAACAATGTAATCAAGAATATTGTGGAATTCACACAAATGATGAAAGCCTTTGAAGAGAAAGGAAGTCAGGAGGCCCTCTCTGTTCGCACTGCTGAGCCTCTGTTTACTCTGCTGTTATAGTTGTCAGGTGCTTTCATTCAGATGTATAACACTCATGTCCTTCAGCTGATGTGCTCATATTCCTCAGCAGGTGCATACAGCTGGATGGAAGTAGCATTAAGGCAATGGATCCATTTGGAATTGGGACCAGTAACTGACGGGTCAAGATAGCCTTGAAGATGGATGCCAAAGGACCATTTTCTACCTACTTCCTAGCTTTGCCATTGGAAGAAGTTAGGGCAATTTAGTGTAAGCCAAGCAGCCCAAAGTGTGTCACAACCACAGCAAAACAGAACTTGGGGCAGTAGACTACTCTATAAACCTTTGCTGAAAATGCAGGCAGCAGAGGCAATTGATTAAGATTAAGTTGGGATTGCAAGCAATGCTGACTGAAATGACTTTGTGATAATGCAAAATATTTGTGATTCTTCTGGTTTCAGTTCCATCACTGCAGGTGAACTCCAGTACTGTGACTCAGTTCAATAATATGAACTTTAGTCCCTTCCCTCACTTGAGCTAACTTGTTTGACTCTGTAAGGATGTTTTATAGGTAACTCATCCCCTACATTTTCTGCATGTACAGCCAAAAGCATTTTGCTTATCACAAATTTATTTATGAGTATGTAATAGCTTTTGTAAATCACTTTGATATTTTTATGGAAGATAGCATGATAGTATGACTAATGTTATAAGCACTTCCATAATATCCAGTCTGATTACTGGAAGGTCAACTTATGAATTTTCAATTTTTGAATCATTTTTCAGTTGTAATATTTTATTTTCACTCCATTTGTCTTTCACCCCTCTAAGTATATTTTTCTTCCGGCTTTCTTGTCATTCTGCATCTAACATAAAACATGACACACTTTTTCCACCTGTCGAGAGGACTGACTGAATAATCCATATAATTAACTTTCTATTTGATTTGATAAAGTCCACTGAACCTTTCTTTTAATTGTTTCTAGAGACCGGTAATGATGCTAATACCTTATCTCCAGTAACAAAATTCTGAATTTTGTCTTTTAACTGCTCCAGTTTTTGTTGTTTATCACGCACTGTTCAAATGTTGTTTAACCCACTTGCATGCTTTGATTACTTTTTCTTTCAAACTTAAAACATTGCCTGAAAACATAGTCTTTGAGCTTTGATTTATGAATTTCTCTTTAATTAATTAAAGGTTTCTTTTCCCTCATATCCATATTTCAGTTCCAAAAATGTTTTAGGACATCCATAACAGCAAACAACAGCAAGGGAATTCCTTTGTCCCAATTATTAGGAATAACTTCTTATCATTGTCTTCAGAGTTTGATGTCATCTTTCCACTACTCCTTGAGATCGTGGATTATAAAATGATGTTATTTGTTTGATTGGAGTAACAATGTTTGTGCAGAAAATATTTCTACTCTTAATGAAAGAACTATATATATTTGTTTTATTTTATCTACACTTCAATTGCTGCAGTTTTTACCTGCACTGAAAAGTTGTAAAGCTTCAGAACTTAGAAGTTAAACTGAGACCCTGCCTGTTGTTCAGGTGAACATAAAAGATCCTGTAATAACTCAGTTGTGTTCTCCCTAATGCTAAGACAAATATTTATTCCCGAAACAAAGAACATTTTAAAAAAAAAAGGGACTCTTGTGTTCAAATTGACTGCTATGATTCTCACGTTTATAACCATGACTGCCTTTTAAAATGACTTAATGGACCATGAGAGCTGCTGGGATTTTTGGAGGATTTGAAATATAAATGCCAATCTTTTTACTCTGTTTCTATAGTTGCAACTCATGTAAAATGGAGTTGGTTCAGTTTAGTATCTGAATTATATCTTTTTGTGCTATCAACCTTTTTCTGTAAAATGAATCTTTCTTTGCATTCATACCATTTCTGCCTGATTAAATTAGAATTTAATTATGCGATGATTCTTTTGTGCACAACATAATGAAGTATATAACACATCTCTGCATATGGCTATGCATAAAATTCTGTGGAGTATACTTGTGGTTTATTTTATCCCATCTCAAATGTAAATATAATTTGCAGTTTAGTTCTTGTGGTATTGAAAGCTTGATTATTTTTTGATCCACTTCCCCTTAGGAAATATCCACTGGCTGTCTTTTCTTTAATTCAAGAGAAGTGAAAGGTCTGGTCACTAGGGCATACTACTTCTATGTTCTTTTACAAAAGGCTAGCAATGATGGGCTGTGCTCTGAATTATAATGCAGTGTGGGAATGTCCAAGATGTTGCAGAGCTCTCCAATGTCTTCAAGTGCCCAGTGTCATTAATAGTTAGACTTGTATTCAAAGACCTATGCGTTCCATTTTTTCACTTGGAGCATATATTACTTGAAAACATTATTTTGCTAACCCCATGCATTCAATAAATTGTGTTAGGTTTAGGTTAGAGAAAGAATAAAACAAACCTTAAAAATAATCTAATTCAATTATAACCAAAAATAGCTGCAGCAAATCTCAAAGCAACTTAACTGTTCTTCAAGTGTTTAAGTTTGCAGTGGGATGAGAGGTCCCTGGGGAACATGCTGAGTTGTTGGTATGGCAGTATATTGTGCTGACATATTGGTTTTAGTTATAATGTCATTGTTTTACTATGAACAATATCATAATAGAAGATGCAAATCAAATTTCTTTTACATATTTAATTCCCCACGCACTTGACAATAAGCCGCATTCTTATTGGGAAAATCGCATAAAGAATGACCTCCTTGTAAGATGTTTTGTGAAATCACAATGTTTGTGATACTCTTTTATCAACCCTGCTGTGCACAATGGTATGATGCACCTGATGCTTCACTTAATTTTTCCCAGTTTCAGTTCACAGCTGCTAGTGATAACTTCAAATTTCAACGTTTCATTGTTTTTGTTGAGGTCGCAGTATTTATGTTGTTAAGTCTTTGTTTCTTCTTGTTGCTAAATATTAGATGATGTGCCTCTCCTTCGTTGCCTATGATGTCTAAAACAAATGCTCACAGACCTTCCCTATTATAATAGTAATACAGCAAGCATATGAAGTATGCTGTTGCCATACTTTGATCTTTTCAAATTGAATCGTGGGACAGCTTTAGTTTTTGGATGAAGTGATGTGAAGGAGAAAATGAATCTCCGTTTAGCGAGGTAAAGTTTGAATGTCAACATGGCTTTGTCAGAGATCATGCCTAAAGAATGTGAATCATTTGTGAATGTGATCAAGTATGTAAGTGAGGGTAGGGCAATGTGAATTTCGGTAAGGCCTTTGACAAGGTCCCATATATGGAAGGTTGATAAAGAAGGTAAAGATGCATGGAATTTAGGATAACTTGACAAACTGACTCCAAAACTGGTTTAATGTCAGGGTTTGGTGATTGTCTCGTGGTAGTGTCACTTTGTTAATCCAGAAACCGAGGTAATCATCTTGGGGTCTGGATCTGCTGTGGCAGATGGAATTTGAATTCGATAATAATCTGCAAATAAAAGTTTAATTATGACCATGAAACCATTGCTGATTGTCAGGTAAAATCCATCTGGTTCACTAATAGCCTTTGGAAAGGGAATCTGTCATCCTTACCTAGTCTGGCCTACATATGACTCCAGGTCCACAGCAATATGGTTGACTCTGGATGGGCAACAAATGCTGGTCAAGTCAAAGATGCCGACATCCCATGAATGAATTTAAAGACTGACAGACAGTGGTGGTAAAAGTTTGTGTGTCTGCGATCAGTGCTTTTATTGTTTGCGATATTAATAAATTATGTACATGCGAACTTGGGGTCAGTGATAGGTTTGCGGATGACACAAAGATTGGCTGGGTGGTTGAAAGTGAGGACTAAGGCCTTGTTACAGGGGTATAGATGGGTCGGTCAGTTGGTAGCTTTGGAGCAGAGAAAGTTGAGCGGGGAGCTGATTGATGGATATAAAACTGAGGGCATGGTCAGAGTGTAAAGAAAGTAGCTGTTCTCTTTAGTCGAAGGGTCATGAACAAGGGGGCACACTTTAAAGCGAAAGGCAGGAGGTGAAGAGGGGATTTGAGGAAAGGTTGTTTCACCCAGATGGTGGTGGGGCCTTGGAATATACTGCCTGGAAAAAGTACTTTGAACGTTTGAATTGTCATAACATTCAAGGTTATGGGCCTAGTAGAGCTAATACAGGTAGTAGTGTAATATTGGTGGTGATTACTTGATGGGCCGAAGGACCTTTTCTGTACTATTCTATGATAATTCAGAAAAAAAACTACAGTTAGTTTTGTCTGCAGCCAGCACCTACAGACTGGATTCTTTTAATCTGCTACACAGAGCAAGTGTTGCATCTAATACATTTAATCAACCAGCTGAAGCAGCACTCGAATAATCCTGTACCACCTCATTGTTTATCAGCAGAAGTGACAGCTTGCATTTATACATATTCTTTCCTCATTTCTCTGATTTTGATTGAGAGAAATGCAAGGAATCTGTCCATGTATCCTGGTGGCTAGTTTTCTGCCTGTTTGTCCAATGTAGTGTTTGTTACAGTTCTTGCGAGGTATTTTGTAAAGAATGTTCGTTTTGCTTGTTGCGTACATAGGGTCTTCCAAGTTTATTAGCTGCTGTTTTAGTGTGGTGGTGAGTTTGTGGGCTACCATGATGCCAAGGAGTCTGAGTAGTCTGACAGTCATTTCTGAGATGTCTTTGATGTAGAGAAGAGTGGTGAGGGTTTCTGGATGCATTTTATCTGCTTGTTTGGGTTTGTTGCTGAGAAATCACCTATACAGTGTATTCAAAAAGAACGATTACCCAAGGAACGCAGTCGCCAATTTCTCAATAACAAACCCAAACAAGCATATAAAATTTCTGTGCAAACTCTCCTGACTTGGAAGCTTCACAAATAAGAACCCACCACTGCTGAAGTTCCCTAAACCGAACTAGGTACAAAATACTTGATTTGCCTGCTGGGGAAAAAAATCTGTTCTATCTCCTGTCCTGAACTTTGTATTCTTCTGAACTAACACGCTAACGGAAATATTAAATTATTTCCTTAATGTGTTTATTCTACCTGACATAAATCCAAAACCACAAGCAACTTGTGCATTGACCTCACAAGGGCTTTCCCAGGGACTTAAGTATAGTCACATACCTTCTTGGAACTGTTTATAGTAGAACCTCGATTATCCAAACAAGATGGGCAGGGAGTATTTTGTTTGGATAATTGATCATTTGGATAACTGAAAATAAGTGGTAAGTTGAGTACTGGTTATCCAAACATTTCTCTATTATCCTGGAATGCACACCATAATGTAATTTGACCAATAATTGATCTATCACAAACAAGTGATAAATTGAGTGCCGGTTATTGAACATTTCTCCGGCAATGCACACCATAATGCCATTTAACTGATTACTAAATGCAGAGTTGCTAATGCTGTTTTTATGGGACCTTGAGATCCAAAATTCAGATAATCTGATGTTCGGATAATCGAGGTTGTACTGTAGTTCACTGTCCAAATGACTTTTAGATCAATATATTAAAACAATTCACAGAACTGACCTACATCTATTTACCTGTAATGTATATTTATAAGATATAGATTTTAAAATACATTTGCCGTCATGCTATTGAACAGGTAGGCAAATGTAACTAAGTGACTCTTTTTGGGTTCTAAAATCTCTGGATTTTACCATTCTTATTTTAGCCAGGGTCTAATTTTCTTTGTTCATAGGATGTGTGTCAGGGTCCATCCTAACTTAGGAATATATCTCTCTAATGCTGGTGTTATAATTCTCTTTGTAACAACACTAGAGGTATCCCTATATCCCAAAGACTGCAGCAGTTCAAGGCAGCAGCTCACCACTAGCGCCTCCAGAAAAATTAGGGATCAGTAATAAATGCTGGCCTAGGCAGCGATGTCCACATCCATGGAATGCATTAGATCTGCATACAGGAGCTATTTTTAACATTGATCGTGGTAAATTTAATGTTCTGTTCTTAAAGTGGGGCTGTTGCATGCACAATTACAGTTAATCAAACTTTAGACCGCCAACATCCAGTGGTAACATTGTTGGAGTCATAACTTAGTTGGCCCAGGGGGCAAGGCTTCAAGTCCTACCAAAGTAGCTGATAGAATTTAAATTAAATTAATATAATTTGGGATAGGTGCTAATCTTAGTAATGGTATCCATGACAACTAGCATTGATCATCGTAAAAGTCTATCTGGTTCGTTAATGTCCTTTAGGGAAAGAAGTTATTATTCTTACCATAGCCTGGCTAATTACCCTATGGATAGGCAACAATGCTGGAGACATTCACATTTCACGGAATAATACTGAAAAATGAAACATCACTTCCCCAACCCCATACCAAAGAAGACATACAAATTTCCAGCATTATTTTGAAACCTATTGAGGATTATTTGGAATTGAAATGCAAGTATGATGAGATTTGAGTTAAAATATTCCTGGACATTTGAAGATATCTTGACTTGCATTTAAGGGGAATGTGAATCTGATTTCATGCATGATCATATCCATGTCTTCAATGATAAGTGTGTTTATGCAAAGGAATAGAACTGAAATGTTGCAGGCTTTGGTAATTATTCAATTATATAGCTGAATGGAGGAAAAACAATTGACAGTCGTTCCTAATTTTATTTACTTTAGATAAACATTTTTTTGAATGTTCTCAAAAGGTGCAGATAAGATGGAATATATACTCATTCTAGTTTGAGTCTATTAATTCATTTATATATTCTGGCCGTGTAATAGAGTTTGTTGTGGTTGTTTTTTTAAAATGTAGAATTATTTCAAGATATAGGGACTGCCACTTTTCTGATGCTGGTAAAGCAAATCCATACACCTGATTGAGTGATTTTATTACTTTTCTCCAAATTCAGTTTAAAAAAAGTCCAAATATATTGTTTATCTTAAAAGCTTTTAATCCACATAGTTAGGCTTTCTACCAATACAGAGTTGCAAGAGAAGATAGCAACTGTTATAAACTCAGTATTGACTCGTGTGAGAGCCAAGCCTTTTTTAAATTTGAGCTTACTCCATTATCAATTTCCAGCCATTTAACATTCAAGAAAATCAAAACTTTTATTGAAGAATAAGTCACTGTTTTGCTCATAGCTTGAAGGCTGTGCATAAACTCTGCGTAAAGCTGCCATGTACAGTCATTGGACCAAACTGTTCTGTGCTGAAACTAGTTGCTTACAGGTATTCAAAAGTTGACTTATTTTCAACCTTCCCTGGAAAAATACACAGCACATCCAGGATCTAGAACTACTGTATGATATTTTCCAAAATTAATTTAGCCTCCACAATGTAGTTTGTAATAAATGAGGGATTATATTATTTGGGGTTATCTAGTTTTCATTATTACCTGTCTAATCATAGAGAATCATTTATGATGTCTTCCCTTCCTGCTCCCACATTACAACCTCTGTATCCCTGAATATCTGTACTTAGTGATCTACTACAACTCATACACGTTACCCATTGAAAACATCAAAAGTGCACTATTAGTTTTCACTTGTAAATTGATGACATCCAACTCTACACCACCAATAAATCTCCTGGTACAGTACTGGCAATGTTGTTACATTATCTAGCATCCAATATTGGATGGGCAGAAATTTCTCCAATTGAATTATGGTTTACAGTCCCTGCTTCAAACTCTATTCCCAAACTACTGGCTCCATCATTCTTCCTTGATAGCAGACCAAGAAGAAACCAGTTCATTTGTAACCTTGGTGACACATTTGATACATACAAGATTTTAACACTCAGCTGACATTCTCATTCATCCCTTCATTGCCTCTAAACCAGACTATTCTAATGCATTCTTGGCACACATCACATTCCCCTACATTGTCCCCACCATAACTTGATATTAAGCAAAAGTCAACTGTCGTGACTTAACTTGGACCCAAGTCCTTTTTCCCATTGCCCCTGTGTTTGTTAACTTGCATTCCTGCTGAAACCCTTCCATGGCCTTAGCCTTCCCTACCTTGGTCTCTTCCAACCCCACAACATGCTGAGACATCAGCACCACTCTAATTTTTGGCCTTTTGTTGATCTTATTTACTACAACAGTACCCTTGAATCTATGCTGTGGAATTCTCTCTTTAAATCTGCCTGCATCACTTTTTTCTCCTTCAAAACATTAATTAAAACTTGATCAGGTTTTTGGTAAACTGGTATCATATTTTCTTTTGTGACATGCTGTCATCTTTGTTTGGTAGTGTTCCTATGAAGGACATCAGGATGCTTTTATAATGTTAAACACATATAAAAATAAGTTGCAAATGAAATATGCTGTTTAGTTTGTACCAATAGAATGAAATGACAATATCAGACTGTATTGGAAGGCTATTTTGTGATGTTTCCTGATGCTACAAAATAACCTGTGGTACGTTGAGTCATCCAATTGAAAATAAGTTATTTAACTCTACCTGCATCCCCAAGGATTGAGTAACTCAATGATTTTACTGTGTGTTTTGAGATGCTGAAGCATCTCACCATGAGTATATTTTAGATAGTTTGTTCTGTCCCTTACTTGTTAAACCATTGACAAGGTTTCTATTTATGGTAATAGTTATTCAATAGGTAGTATTTGCATGTAAGAGTGTTTTCGAGTGCCAATTTTATCCTGAACATTGGGTACAGTTGTTGTACGTTGAGTCTTTGAGGGAATCAGGGGAAAATGAGATAAGGCAGGAAATTAGAGTTGAGAGTTTTCAGGTAGGGCATGATCTCATTTTATGGTTGAGCAGCCTCAAAAGGCCAAATGGCCTAGTTCTATTTCTACTTCCTCTGGTCTTTATTCAATTATGGGGTGCTTAAACTTCATTCAAGTACTTGGCATTTGTGATATGCTGCTATTTAAAGACCAGTAAGAAATAATGACAAGTTGATTTTCTGCAACACCTATTCAGCGACTCATCATAAGCTCAAATAATCCTGCATGTATTACTTACATGACTTTTCAACATTTTTCTATTTCTTTCATATACTTTTACAATACATTTATCCCGATGCTCACTATGCCTCAGATGAAGGGTGAATTTGAGAAGACAGGACCTTTGTGGTAACCACAGTCGATACAAGAATCGAACTTGAGCTGTTGGCGTCACTACATTGCAAGCTAACTGTTCAGCCAACTGAGTTAATCAATCCTACATCTCATTTAAATGCAAACACACACAAGTTCATTCACAAATAAAACTTCAGACATGTTATGAGTGGTAAGTGTAGTTAAAAGGGGACAAATTATATGGATAAGAAGCCAACTTCAAGAGGTGAAATGAGAGAACGTGCTCACATTGTTCTGAGCCAGAGAGCAGTAGACGACACTTGATTTGGTTGCTAGTCTGTTGGAACTGTGTCTGCTCAAGTCAGAAGTTCTTGTTTTCAGAGTCTTTGTTACCTTTTCCATTCTGAGGGTGTGAAAGAGAAAGACTCGTCATTAGTTCCGGTCTTTCTGGAGGTCTGAATGCAACTGCCTCTTTCTTAGCTCTGACAAACTGAAACTTAAAAGAAAAAAATCCAAAGCTGTTCTTGGAGAGTTTGTCTCAAAGAATTAATTCCAGCTTCTCCAAAAGTTACATGACCACGTGTAATCAACAAATAAACAACATTACAGCCTTGGTTCAATTAAAATAGCTGAACACCAAAAGTGATGCATGAGGGATTGCCCTTGATATTGAAGCAGAATTTGAACAAGTGTGGAATCAAGGAGCTGTAGCAAAATTAAAGTCAAATTATCAGAGAGAAACTCAGGTTGGAGCCATACCGAACACACAGGAAGATGGTGTGATTGTTGGAGGTCAGTCATTCTAGCCCTGGAACATTGCTACAAAGGTTATTCCAGTCTAGGCCCAATGATCTTTAGCAGCTTGATCAATGACCTCCTGATTTCCTGCTTAAGTTATATGCTAGCTTCTTGTGATTCATACACAAGAAATGTAAAAGTGCTGAATTCCAGAGGTGAGAGTGACAGCCGTAAACATCAAGGCCACGTCTGACCAAGTGTGGCATGAAAGGAGTCCGAGCAAAACTGGAATCAATGACTATCGGGATGAAAATCCCTGCTGGTTGGAGTCATACCTGGAATGAAGGCCGATGATAGTGGTTGTTGGTCAGTCATCTCAGCTCCAGGACAACTCTGCAGGGGCTCCTCAGTATGGTGCCACTGCCCAGCCATCTCCAGCTACTTTATCAATGACCCTCTCTCCATCATGAGGTCAAAAATGGTGATGTTCACCAATGAGTGCACAATGTTCAGCACCATTCGCGATTCCTCAGTTACTAAAGCAATCTGTGTTTAAATGAAACGAGATCTGGACAACATCCAGGCTTAGGCAGACAAGCAGAAAGTAATATTTGCACACATTGGACATGACATGGTCATTGCATAAGACATGCCGTAATTACTAGGAGAAAGTGAGGACTGCAGATGCTGGAGATCAGAGCTGAAAATGTGTTGCTGGAAAAGCGCAGCAGGTCAGGCAGCATCCAAGGAGCAGGAGAATCGACGTTTTGGGCATGAGCCCTTCAGGAATGAGGAAAACGTGCCAAGCAAGCTATGGTCTGACGATGGTCTCCATCGTCAGACCATAGCAACACGACAGCTGGAGGAAGAGCGCCTCATCTTCCGCCTAGGGACCCTCCAACCACAAGGGATCTCCTTCTACCTATCGCATTTCCAACGCCCCTCCCCCAAGTCCCTCCTTCCTACCTTTTATCTTAGCCTGCTTGGCATACTTTCCTCATTCCTGAAGCAGGGCTCATGCCCAAAGCGTCGATTCTCCTGATCCTTGGATGCTGCCTGACCTGCTCCGCTTTTCCAGCAACACATTTTCATGCCGTAATCACTGCCCCTTGACATTCAATGGTGTTGCCATCACTGAATATCCTGAGGGTTACCATTGACCAGAAACTCAATTGGACTTACCACATAGTGGCTACGATATGGCATGTAACTCACCACCTGACTCCCAAGAATCTGTCCACCTGCTTCAAGGCCCAAGTCAGGAGTGTGATGGAGCACTCCCCATTTGCCCAAATGGGTTCAGCTCCAGCAGCACTCAAGAAGCTTGATACCATCAGGACAAAGCAGACTGCTTTATTGGCACCACATCCACAAACGTGGGATGGACAACAAATGCTGACCAGCCAGCAATGCCCAAATCCCACAAATGAATAAATAAAAAAACCCCACTCTCTCTACCAGTGACGCTCACTAGAAGTAGTGTGTGCTATCCATAGGATGCACTGCATAAATTTCCCAAAGATCTTTACCACCATCCATACTGCAACCACTTCCATCTAAAAGGACTGAAGAAAAATGCAAGTTCCCCGCCAAGCCACTCGATATTCTGTCTTGAAAATTTATTGTCGTTCCTTCACTGTAGCTGGGTCAAAATCCTGGAATTTCTTCCCTTGAGTCAACCTACAGCACGTAGGCTGCAATAGTTCGAGAAGGGTGACTCTGCGCCACCATTTTGAGGGCAACCAGGGATGGGCAATGAATGCTGGCCAGTCAGTGATGCCCACATTCCTTGAGTTTATTAAAAAAAAATCCTTCTGTGCTGCAGCATTTTGAAGTCTTTCTCCAATTAAATAATATTGTCCCCTCTTCTTCCTGTCATTATACATAACCTTACAGTTTTCTACATTTTTATGTCGTAGAGCCATATATTGTAGAAGAGGCACTTTGGCCCATCAAGTCTGTACTGCCAAAATGCACTACTACCTACGCAAGTTCCACTTTCCTACAGTAGGCACGTAGCCTTGAATCTTATGACATTTCAAATGCTCTTCTAAGTATTTTTTAAACATTTGAGGTTTCCTGCCTCAACTCTCCTTGGCAGTACACTCCAGATTCCCCTAACCATTGGGTGAAAAAGATTTTCTTTGATTCCCTTCGAAACCTCTTGCTTTACACTTTAAAATTATGCACCCTTGTTCTTGACCCTTTGACTAAAGGAAGCAAGTGCTTTCTTTCCATGACACACAATCTTTTCCACTTCGATCAATCCCCCTCAATCTTCTGTGTTAATTCAGCTTCTCTTCGTTGCTGAAATGCTCCAGCCCAGGGGATATCCTGGTAAATCTGAGGATGCAATCACAGCCGCCTTATGATGTGGTGACCAGAACTGCACATAGTACTCTAACTGTGGCTGAACCAAGTTCTGTTCAGTTTCAACAAGACCTTCCTGTACTACTAATCTATGCTGTGATAGATAAAGGCAACTGTACTGTACGCCTTCTTAATTATCCTATTAATCTGTACTACCACCTTCAGGGATCAGTGGACAAGCATCCCAAAGGTCCTTCTGAGCTTCTAAATGTCCCTGCCATTCATTGAGTACTCTCTTGTATTGATCCTTCTTCCAGAATGTACCACCTGACATTTATCAGGGTTAAATTCCATTTGCCATCTGGCCATCTGACAAATGCATTTATATCCTCTTGTAACCTAACACTTTCCTCCTTACCTTGCCTACCTAGCCAGCCTGTGTCATCCACAAACTCATTTATCGTCGTGTCCGTATCCTCATCTACATCATTTTTGAATGTCATGAACAATAAAGGATCCAGCACTGATCCCTACAGTTCTCAACTGTACACTGGGCCCCAGTTATGCAAACAGCCTTCTATCAACATCCTCTGTCTTCTGTCACTATGCCAGTTTTGGATCTCATCTGTCAAGATTTTGCCCACCACTTGCACTGTCTATATGTCTCAGTAGATTGTAATCATCCTTACCTCTTGCCACCTTCGCTATTTTTGTCATCCAGCAGTTTGGCAATAGTAAATTTTGCTCATCTCATCAAAGTCATTAATATATAAGACCATAAGACATAGGAGCGGAAGTAAGGCCATTCGGCCCATCAAGTCCAGTCCGCCATTCAATCATGGCTGATGGGCATTTCAACTCCACTTACCCGCATTCTCCCCGTAGCCCTTAATCCCTTGTGACATCAAGAATATATCAATTTCTGCCTTGAAGACACTTAGCGTCCCAGCCTCCACTGCACTCTGTGGCAATGAATTCCAAAGGCCCACCACTCTCTGGCTGAAGAAATGTCTCCGCATTTCTGTTCTGAATTTACCCCCTCTAATTCTAAGGCTGTGTCCACGGTTCCTAGTCTCCTCGCCTAACGGAAACAATTTCCTAGCATCCACCCTCTCCAAGCCATGTATTATCTTGTAAGTTTCCATTAGATCTCCACTTAATCTTCTAAACTCCAATGAATACAATCCCAGGATCCTCAGCCGTTCCTCATATGTTAGACCTACCATTCGAGGGATCATTCGTGTGAATCTCCGCTGGACACGCTCCAGTGCCAATATGGTTGCCCATCTCTGTGGCATTCCACTAATTATAGGTTGCCATTAATCTCCCCTTAACCCAACTCTCTGTTCTCTTAGTTAGCAAATTCTTTACCATGCTAATATGGATAACTTCCAACATTTGAAATCCAAATATGTTACACCTATGGTTCACATTTATCCATTCTGCTTGTATTCTCCTCAAGGCATTTTAATAGACTTCTCAGGCATGACTTCCCTTCATGAAGCCAGTTGACTCAGTTTGATTATATATATTTCTATTATCTTTTATTTTCCCAATGACCGATTTAAGGTTAGCGGCCTTTTATTACCTGTTCTTGTCTCCTTTGGTTTTTGAACGAAGAAGTTGTCTTTGTAATTTTTGAATCCTCTGGGACTCTTCCAGAGTTAAAGGATTCTTGGAATATTACTGCCAATGCATTCACCTTATAGTCTGGGATTGCTGGACTCCCTATTTTTTAAAATTCACTCGTAGGATGTGTCTCAGCCAGATTTTATTGTCCCTAGATGCCCTTGAAGAGATGTTGGTGAGCTGCCCTCCTTGAACTGCTGAAGTCCATATGCTATACGTTGACTGACAGCGTCATTAGTGAGAGAATTCTAGGATTTTGACTCAGTGACAGTGAAGGAATGGTGTTATGTTTCCAAGTCCGGATGATGAGTGGCCTGGAGGGGAACTTGCAGGTAGTGGTGTTCCCTTTATCGTTTGCGCTTGTCCTCCTTTTGCCCTGCTGAGTGTTGGCAGTGGAGGAATTGGATGCTTGTGGCTATGGTGCCTGTCAAGTAGCTGAGTTATCCTGCATGGAATAAAATTTCGTGATTGTTGGATCTTCACTCATTCAGGCAAGTTGGGAGAATTCCATCACACTCTTGACTTCTACTTTGTAGATGGTGGACAGGTTTTGAAGAATCAGAAGGTGAGTTTCACGACAAAACTGTTCTTAATTTCTGATCTGCTGTTGTAGCTACTGTATTTCCGTGCTGAGTCCAGTTAAGTTTCTGGTCAATGGCAACCCTCAGGATGTTGACATTGGGATTGTGTCCATTGAATGTCAGGGGGTTGTGATCAGATTCTCTTATTGCCTTGCATTTATGTACACCGATATTACTTGCCACTTGTTAGCCCAAGCGTGGATATTGTCCAGATCTTGTTGCATGTGACCATGGACTGCTTCAGTACGTGAGGAATCATGAATGGTGCTGAACACTGTGCAATAATCAGCAAACATCTCCATTTCTGACCTTCTGTTGGAGGGAAGATCATTGATGAAGCAGTTGAAGATGGTTGGGCCAAGGACACTACCCTGAGGAACTCCTGCAGAGATGTCCTGGAGCAGAGATGACTGAGCCCAAGCAACCACACCATTTTTCTATATGCCAGGTATGACTCCAACCTGTGGAGAGTTTGGCCCCTGATACCCATTAGTTCCAGTTTTTTGCTAGGGCTCCTGATGCCATATGGTTGAATGCGGCTGTGATGTTAAGGGCTGTCACTATCACCTCACCTCTGGAATTCAATTCTACTGTCCAAGTTTAAACTGAGGCTGTCATGAGATGAGAAGTTGAGTGATCCTGGCAGAACCAAAAATGGGTGTCACTGAGCAGGTTATTGCTGTGCAGGCACTGCTTAATAGCACTGTTGATGACACCTTCCATCACTTTACTGATCAAGAGTAGACTCATGGGGCAGTAAGTGGTTGGGATGAACTTTCCTATATTTTGAGAAAAGGATATTCCTGGGCAATTTTCCACATTGTCAGGTCGATCCGAGTATTGTAGTTGTATTGGAACTGCTTGGATAGGGGAGCGGCAAGTTCTGGAACACATGTCTTCAGTACTATTGCCAGAGTGGTGTTAGAGCCCATATCCACTGTCTCCAACCATTTCTTAATATCATGTGAAGTGAATAAAATTGGCTAAAGACTGCCATCTGAGATGCTGGGGACCATTGGAGGAGGCCAAGATGGATCATCTGCTTAGTACAGATTGCTGAAGATTGTTGTGTATGCTCTAGTGTTGGGTTCGTTCCTCGTTTTGGATAGTGATATTTGTGAAGCTGCTTCCTCCATTGAGTTGTTTAATTGTCCACCACTATTCATGATTGGATGTGCCAGGACCGCAGATCTTCGATTTTATCCAATGGTTGTGGTACTGTTTAGCTCTATCTGTCACTTGCTGCTTATGCTATTTGGCATGCAAGTGGTCCTGTTTAACAACTTCACTGATTGACACCTCATTTTCAGATATGCCAAATGCTGCTCCTTCCATGGCCTCTTGCACTCCCCATTGTACCAGGGTTGATCCCCTGGCTTGATGGTCACAATTGTATCCAGAGTATATTTTGCTCCCTTGCCATCTCAGTGTTTCCTCCAAGTATTGTTCCATCCATTTCACCTGACGAAGAGCAGCATTCTGAAAGCTTGTGATTTCACATAAACCTGTTGGTCTATAACTTGGGTTTGGTAGCCTATGACTTCTGACTTTGTCCACCCCAGTCCAACACTGGCACCTTCACATCATGGGTTTAGAAGAATGAGGGGTGATTTCATTGACACCGTTTTAAATTCTAACAGGACTGGACAGTAAAACACAAGAAGGATGTTCACTATGATTGGAGCATGTAGAATCTGGGGTCACAGTTTAAGCTATAGGGTAGGTCATTTAAGAATGAGGTGAGGAGAAATTTCTTCACTCAGAGAATGGTGTGGAATTCTCTTTTTACAGAAAGTGGTTAAGGTCAAGAGATTAAATGCTTTCAAGAAGGCTTTAGTGATAAAAGGACAAAATCAGAAATAGGGTACTGAATACAATGTTCAGCCATGATCTCTGAATGGTGGGAGGAGGCTTGAAGGGACAAGTAGTGTACTTCTAGAAATATTGAAAATTAAAACATGTTTGAGCCTGTGCCCTTTAATTTATTGATGGGATGTGGGCATCACAAGCTAATCTAGTATTTATTGGCGATGTCGAATTGTCCACTTTCTATGGGTCTGGAGTCACATGTGGGCCATACCAGGTAAAGGACATTAGTGAATCAGATGGCTTTTTCCAACAATTGACAATAGTTTCATGGTCTTCACGTGGCTATTGATTCCAGATTTTAATTGCATTCATGTTCTACCATCCGCCATGGTGGAATCAAACCCTGCTCCCAGAACATTACCTGGGTCTCTGAATTAATAGTTTCACAATAATACTCCTCAGATGCAACCCTTCAGATCCAAGGAACATATTGGCCTTTAGCCCCATTAGTTTCCCTGTTACTTTTTCTCTACTGATTGATTAGATTTATTTTCTTTCCCCCTTTTGCACTTTGATTACTTTGTATTTTTGTGATGTTATTGTGTCCCACTACGAAGACTTATGCAAAGTGTTTATTCAATTCTTCTGCCATTTTCTGTTTCTCCATTATTATTTCCCAATTTTAGTATGTTTCTTCCTTTTTAAGTACTTAAAGAAGCTGAAAATTGCTTAGTTTACCTTAATTTTCTTTTCGCTCTCTCCTTTTTGTTAAAACTTTTCCTGTCCTCAGTCTTACCATTAATCTTTACTAAAATTTGCTACTATCCTTTAACTTCCTGATTAATCATGGTTAGCTTATCCCCCTTACTAGAATCTTTCTTCTTCACTGGGGTATATCTTTGTTGTGAGTCATGAAGTAACTCCTTAAATGTCTGCCGTTGTTCACCGCCTGCCTTTCCTGGTAAATTCCTTTCCTAGTCCACTCCAGCCAACTCTGCCTTCATTCTTTTATAATTAACTTATGTCAGTGTAGGCTTAGAATTCAAGTTGAATTTTAAGTAAATGAGCAAGCGGTCAGTATTGTTGTCAGCTCTGAACAGAACCTGAGTGTGCAGTATGTTCTTTAAGTCACACAAGCACAGCACGATGTAGTCTATCCAGTGCTAATTTCTTGAAGAGGAATACAAACTTGTGTCTTTGAAGCACTGTCTTTGAAAGACGGTAGTGGTTATGGACAACTGCTTTTTCTGCAGAGAGTTCCAAGAGTAGGCATCCATTTTCATTTTTGATTCCAACTCTATGGTTGCTGACTGCTACTTTCCATTCTGGCTGTCACAATCAACTCTGGTGTTGTCATCCTTAGTGATTTCAATTTTCACCTTGGAAAAGGCATTCTGGATGAGTTTATGGAGATCTGTGTAGAAGTTCATTTTTTTCCAGGTTAGCATAAATGTAGTTGTGTTGCTTGCTGGTGGTCTTGGAAGGTGTAGCACAGGGACATGTGTTCAGAATGGCTCATTGGCAGGCTTGGAAGTTTAGTGGTGGTTATTTTTTTTTTCAGCATGAAATCAACACTAGAGAGGTGTTGTTCATCTCGATCTACCTGATCAATAGCGGGTGTAGGCAGCATTATATTCTGTCAAGCTGTCTTGCTGCATGAGACAAAAAACTGCAGATGCTGGGGTCCTGAAAAAGGGTTATACCCAAAGTGTTGACTTCGCCACCTCCTGATGCTGCCTGGCTTGCTGTGTTCTTCCAGCCTCCTGCTTGTCTTGCTCCATGAAGCAGACCTCACTCAGACATAGTATTCATGTCTAATTTGACAAGCTCATGGACCACTAGGGTTGACCTTCGTTGGGGGTAACTGTTGAGCATTGTTCTCACATTCCAGCAGTCGAGCTTCAGAATTTTGATTCTTTACTTTTGAAGCCAGGTTGAAAGTTTGCATTTTCTCTTGCAGGTTGTCCTGTTGACCAGAATAAGACAATTGGGTGTTGGGTGATGAGCATTTGTTTGGACTAGCTTTTCTTCACCCATCTCTAATTCAGGCACAAGCAGTGCTATCCTTCAGAAAGGTTGCTTGGTCACACAAGCTGATGATATCATAGAACAGTACAGTACTGTACAGGTCCTTCGACTCTGCATGTTGTGCTGACCGTTTATTCTACTCTAAGATCAAACTAACCTACATACACTTCATTTTACGAACATCCATGTGCCTATCCAAGCGTTGCTTAAATGATTAGATTAGATTAGATTACAGATTAGATTTTTAGATTTTAGATTTTTTTTTTAGATTAGATTACAGTGTGGAAACAGGCCCTTCGGCCCAACAAGTCCACACCGACCCGCCGAAGCGAAACCCACCCATACCCCTACATTTACCCCTTATCTAACACTACGGGCAATTTAGTATGGCCAATTCACCTGACCCTGCACATCTTTGGACTGTGGGAGGAAACCGGAGCACCCGGAGGAAACCCACGCAGACACGGGGAGAACGTGCAAACTCCACACAGTCAGTCGCCTGAGTCGGGAATTGAACCCGGGTCTCTGGCGCTGCGAGGCAGCAGTGCTAACCACTGTGCCACCGTGCCGCCCAGTCCTAATGTATCTGACTCTGCTACCACTGTTGGCAGTGCATTCCACATGCCCACCACTCTGACATCTCCCCTAAAGCTTCCTCTAATCACCTTAATGTTATGTCCCCTTGTGACAGCCATTTCTGCCCTGAGAAAAAGTCTCAAGACTAGGTCATCATTAAATCAATTAATGGCCAGAACTGCCTGCATTCTAGAGTAGAACCACAGCTTCCAGTGTCGTCATATACTTGTTTTGCCCCATTCCAAATATTCAGCACAAGTTGCAGTTAGAGTAGACCATTTTACCTTCCTACCTGCTCAAGGTATTTCGAAGGTGAAGTACAGTTTGTGCTGACTCTTTGAGCCTGGAGTTCATGGTCTTCAAACCATATTTTGGATTCAGAGTTTCCCTGTCTGAGATAGCTTGCAACCAAACTTTGAGTGACATGCTTTCCCTTGTTATTTTTATAAACAGCTGATAAACTGACAACAGTAGTCCATGGAATATGTTGTGGAATGCCTTTGGTCCATTTCATGATCATTTTGGACACTCAGGCTGCTTGGAATCTTTCCATTTTTGCCATTATATTTATTAAGGAAGACACCACCCAATTGAGCATGCCAGGTTATTGCTGAGAGTCCGCTGCGAGTGTTGGGTGGAGATGAGATCCAGTGATTAAAGTTCATCCTATGAGTAGGGTGAAGGTGACTGAAGACATGGGGTACTACTTCTAACTGAACACCACTTCAACCTTTATATGATTCTTTAGAAAAATATTGATTTTTGTGCAAAGCAGGTGCTTGACCATACCATTGTAATTTTAATTAGCCCAGTTTCTAATTTCTAATAAAATAAACTGTGCTGCTGGGCAATGACAGTGGCAGAAATTTCTAATGGACTATTTAGAGATCTAGTATCCTTGACTTCCCTAGAATTTCTAAATTATGAAGTAGAAATTTTAAAAAATCTATCTTTAATGGAAACATCGATAGAATTTGGAAAGGCATATTTTGAAATACTGTGCTTGATTTAAAGAATAAAATGTCAATTTTAAACTAGCCTCAGCATAAAATAGGAATATAAGAAATATCCCTCATTCTGGGTACTGATTGATCCATTCGACATATCTAACAAAAATAGAGCAAGTTACTAAAGTCATTGTTCAGACTGTAGACTTCAGAGTATCCAAGCAAAAAATAAGATGTTCTTAATAGACCTTTCAATGACCCACTAACATCAAGGAACCTGTACACTTAGCAGCAAAATGATATAATAAACTTGAGGATATATAGCACAGTGGAAGAAATGCTTCTGAATGTACACTTTTTTAAATGGGAGGAGATAAATAGGCATTGCAGCCCTTACCTTTGCATAGAAAGATGTCAATGTGAACAATTACGAGCAGGAGTGATGCAGGAATGAAGAATAATATTAAGGAAACGAATAGTTCATCACTAATGAAGGTATGGGAAAGGTTGCTTAATAATGGAATCACATCAAAGATTATGTTAACAGCAGATAATGATTTGGTAAATGTGAAGGCCGAGATGCATAGCGTCCTAATAATGTTGAGGTGCAACCTGTTGCAGCATTGGTCTCAGTGCCCTGAGGATTTGAAACTTTCCTTTCTGCAGCTCATGAATTGATCTTTCCTGATCTTCCTATTTCTAATCTCGTTAGATGTGCAGTAATCAGCTATTGCCTATGAAGACCCCATTTTTTTTTTTAACTTCCTTCCCAGCTCCCGAAAATCTGTCCATAGCCTCTTCCATTGTTGGTACCAAGTATATAACAACTTGCTCACTCTCTTTCCACCCTAACCTATTGCAGAATGTTCAGAACCTTCTTTGTGATGTCCTTTATCCAATTTACCCCAGCACCAGTGAAGCAAAAGACCATGTTGTGATGATTACAGAAGTACTCATCTCATCTCTAGCTATGAAATCTTCTTTTATAACTGTGTTTCTATTCTTTGTTTTTTCCTCCTGTGGAGTCTGTTGACAGAATCAGTACTGCACTCCTTCAAAATGTTGTCACGTTCTGCAGTCTAGTTCCGAGACTATGCCTGGTATTGTTTTGGAGGTGGCAAATACCCCAAAACCACCTGAAATTCCTATCTCTTCCTTTTCCAGACCTGGCAGGTAATGACCAATCAGCATTAACAAATGCATTCTCCATGCAACTGAAAACAAAAATGTTGGAGATCACAGTGGGTCAGGCAGCATTCATGGAGAGAAAGCAAACTAACCTTTCCAGTCTAGATGATTCTTCATCATATTTTGTCTTGCTTTCTTTCCATGGATGCTGCCTGACATGCTATGATCGCCGGCAGTTTTTATTTTCAGTTCAGATTCCAGCATCTGCAGTAGTTTGCTCTTCTATCCTACATCGAAGGAGAGCACTTGCCAATTAGCATTCTCTTCTTGTACAGTACAAATATTGTTTTTTTCCCCTTGACTTAGTCATCTTGCAAATTGATGACTTTAAGATGAAAAGCTTTAGAAAAGTAGTAGAACAAATATGATTGTAAAATTTAAGTAGTATTTTGGCAGACACATGAACAGCAAGGAATAGAAGGATACGGACCATGTGCAGGCAGATAGGATTAACTTAGAATAGCATCAGGGTCAGCACAGACGTGTGGACTGAAGGCCATCTTCCTATACTGTTATGTTCTATGTTCTGTATTAATTTTTCGGTAGTACTCTGATTTCATATTACTGAATGACTTCTTTTAATATCTAATGAGTACCTTGTGTAAAATATTAATTTTAATTAATGTCTCTAGATTTGCTATCTGCTGATAACTCTAATAACAATGAATGAACTAAAAATACTTCACTTATTCAACTGATGCTTTTAGTTCTTTTTAACCTTTCTTTCCAACAATTACTGTTGCCTTTGCTTAGATGCTCTGTTCCTGAACTCCTTCAGTTCTGTGTTGTTCACCTCTGGGCTTTCCAAACAAACGGTTCTTACCTGCTGTTTTGTAACCTCACTCATTGATTTTGTTTTCCTGTTGATTTGTTGTCGGTCGTTTCTCTAATTCTCATTCACTCCTACAAGCTAATCCTCTATTGAAACTCTATAATGAGTTTCAATCATTGCTTTTATCTGTAAGTCTTTGCCATTGTTTCCCGTCAGGCTTGATCTCTGACATGAAGTATCTATAGATTTGGACGTCTGTATATTTAATCTAACCTTCCTGTCACTTTCTACTTCAGTTCACCCTCATAATCCCATTTTGGGTTCTTCCCTGATTGTATATCTGGCAAACAGGCTTAATATAGTCTTTGGGAACCATATACAATCTTTTTACGTCCTGGCCCGCCTACTTCCAATTGCCATTTTGTTACTTTTTTAAAAAAAATTCACAGACAACTAAAAATAGTCTTATTTTTTATTTGTAGATTGAGAGTTCTTTTTAACACTGTTGGATCTCCCCCTTTGTGCCCCCTCACCACATTCTCTGCAGCAGTGCAGATTTTGTCCTTCATTCTAGTTTCTTTAATGTCAGTTCCCACAGTAAGTATTAACGAGAGCAGGATTTGATAAGGGTAATTTGTAAATGCACACAATGTTAATTGGAGTCTTTACAACATGGAAGAAAGACATTCAGAGTGTTGGCTCCATTCTGGCTCTCCATAGAGGAACCCAATCAGTTCCATTCCCTGCTGTTGTGCTGTGGCCTGCAGGTTTATGTGTCTCAAATATCCATCCTTTTGAAGTCATTCACTATCTCCACTTTCAGCACCTCTGCAGGCAGCATGTTCCAGGTTATTACTTTTTCTATTAAAAGGAGATTTCCCTCTGAAACACATCTGTTGCCCAAGACATTAAATATTTGGTCCATCGTCCTTGTACAATCACCTTTTTCTTTGTCCCCCTTTTCTGAACCTATCATGATCATGGACATCTCGATCAAATCACCTCTTAATCAATCCTCTGTTTCAAGGTGACCAACCTCAGTTTCTCCAGTCTAACCTTGTAGCAAAAATCCTTCTCCCTGGAGCCACAGTGGTAAATTTTCTTTGCTCCTTCTCAAGGACCACCACATTCTTCCTCTAAAATGGTGACCAGAACAGGCTGCAATATTTAAGTTTCTATGGCCTTACCAAAAACTTTTTTAATAAGTGAGGAAAAACTTTGCCATACCTTTGTACTTGATACCTCTGAATATAAATACAGGATCACATATGCTTTTCTAACTAAGCTTTCAATACATTTGGCAACCTCTGAAAATGTATGCACATGAACCCCCATCACGTGCTGCCCTACACACTGTTCAGAATTGTGCCATGAAATATAGATTGCCTCTCCCTATTTCCCTTTTCACAAAATATCATTTCACACTTCTCTGTATTAAATTCCAAGGGCTGCCACTTCTCCCATTCTGCTGGCCTATCAATAGCCCAAGTCCTGCTGTTGATTAATATCCACTGTATTGTCTGCCAGCTTTTTGTTTCAATCATTGACAACATTTGAACTTTAACTTTGTATTCCATTCAGTATTCCATCATCCAGTCTGAAAACAGTTATTTACCATGACTAGCTGTTTTCTGTCCTTGAGGCAATTATTATTTAAGCGGACACTAACTCCTATTCCACAAGTTTCTTTTTCTTCTCTTTTCTGCTACTTTTTCTTTTTAAATGGTATTTGCTAAAATTCTATACAGACAACATCCATTTCATTCCTATGAATTGTTAGTCTGTGTAAAATATTTTGTGATGATGTAGCAGGTAACTTGGAAGTCTTTCCAATTGATAACAAAATGCATTTTTTTGAAAATATTGAGTCGTTGAAACTGGAAATTATAAGCAATAGTAGCACAATGTAATCAAACTTGCTATGATCTTTCATTCTGGTATCCTACACATCATACATTGTAATTGGTGTTTAATTTGGTAAATTTGACAACATGGAAATGTGTTGCTGGAAAAGCGCAGCAGGTCAGGCAGCATCTAGGGAACAGGAGAATCGACGTTTCGGGCATTAGCCCTTCTTCAGGGCCCTTCTCCTGAAGAAGGGCTAATGCCCGAAACGTCGATTCTCCTGTTCCCTAGATGCTGCCTGACCTGCGCTTTTCCAGCAACACATTTCCATCTCTGATCTCCAGCATCTGCAGACCTCACTTTCTCCTCAAAAATTTGACAACATGGTTGATTCAATTTTTAAGAATAGTTGAAATTTGAACATTGTAACATTTAAGTACAAACTGAAAGTGCTAGAGAAACTTTACAGCTCCAGCAGCATCTGTGGAGAAAATAGATACTACTACTTCAGAACTAAATGCCATGGTTTCTTTTTTTCTCTTCGATTTAAAATTATTTGATTTCCTCCAATAAAATGCACTATGATTTGTGTATACCGATGTTCTGTATAAAATAAGTATGGGATAAAGCTTAATCAACTCACTGATTTTCTTTTCCAGTTGTTTCCCATCCATTCTGTATCCTGTTTCTAACACAGGCACAGCCATTTGTATTCTTGTACCACATTTTCATGAAATCCCATATAGTAGCATTAATGCTTTTGGCTCAATATTCAGTTACTACTAATCAACACCTGTTGTACCTACACAGTTCAAACAATTTCAAAAGTAAATGGTTGTATTAAATGCAAAGAGCCAGACACTCTTGTTATCCTTAGCATTTTCAGTTCCAGACCAGGATGCCATGTGAAATCTGAGCTTATGTCCTGTTTATCTTGGCAAACAGGAATCTAATTTGCCAAAAGTTTTGTATTCAAATGAGCTACAAGTTAAACTACTAGTGCTTCTGTTGCAGTCAATTTTTTTTCATTTCAGTGATATAACCAAATAATATGATCTGAAGGCGAGATCCAGTTGAATCTAAAGCATGTTGCGGTGTTCCCTGCCTGGTTTACCTGCTTTCCAACTGTTTAAATTTAAAGTAGAACCTTTCCGAAATAACAAAATAATCTTTCATGGAATGAACTCCTTACCCTTAAATTTATGTTGCTCATTAAACTGTTGAACAGGTAGGTAGAGAAACCACACGGGAGCCGCAGGAGACTCTGCCCCAAGATAGCAAACGCTAATCCGGCAAAAGTCACCTGGTCAATATAATGGATAGAATTAGTGAGGAGCTGCTCCTCCAAACACAGGCTGGCTTCCTCATTGCTTGCTGCAGCAAACGTAGTACAGAAACAGCCTGTGATTCGAGGAGCAGCAGTTTAAAGAGTAAGTCCGAGCAGAAGGGAATCAAGAGAGCTGGAGCAGGCTTTTACCAGGAATCAGGAGTTTTGGGGCTTTTGCTGGGCTTATGGTAATTGGGAAGCTCCACTACAAACCTTCCTCCAGCCGATAAAAGTATCCATTAATAGTTAAACTCTGTTTGCTGTGACTCAGCCAATTTCATAACCATGTTTCACTGTCCATTCCATTTCATTCCACAAGTTTTAACTTTGCTCACAAGTAAATCATAGTGTTTTGTCAGATGCCTCACATGCTACATCAACTGTGTTATCTTCCATCAACCCTTTCTGTTACTACTTCAAAACCTCCAGCAAGTTCGTTAAACACAACTTTCCTTTAAGAAATCCATGCTGGTTATCCTTAATTGATCCAAGTTTATCATATGATTTGGAATGTTTTTGGAAGTTCCCAATGACCAAACGTAAACTTACTGGTCTGTAATTGGTCAGGTTTTCCTCACACCTTTATTGGAACAAGGGCATGATGTTTGTAATTCACTAGTCCCTAGGCGACATCACGAGTCAAAGAAGATAGGCAAATAGTTTTTCAGTTTTCACACTCACTCCCTTTAGTTATCACTCGATGCATCTTATCTGGCCCTGGTGCTAGTCACCTTTGTGTAGTGAGTTCAGTCAGTAGCGTTTTCTTAGCAATGTTGAGCCCCCCTGAAATTTGTCCTCTGTTACCATGGCCTAAGTAGCATCTGTTTCCTTGGTCAAGACAGATGCAAAGTATCCATTTAGAGTCATCGAGATATTCAACACAGAAACAGACCCTTCAGTCCAACTCATCCATGCTGACCAAATATCCTAAATAAATCTAATCCCATTTGCCAGCGTTTGGTCCATATTCCTCTAAACCCTTCCTATTCATGTACCCATCCAGATGCCTTTCAAATGTTATAATTGTGCCAGCCTTCACAACTTCCACTGGCAGGTCATTCTGTACACTCACCATCCTCTGTGAAAAAGTTGCCCTTTAGGAAACCAGGAACTGTAGACCAGTGAGCCTGGCATCAGTGGTGTGCAAGTTGTTGGGAGGGAATTCTGAGGGACAGAATTTACATGCATTTGGAAAGGCAAGGACTGATTAGGGATAGTCAGCATGGCTTCCTGCATGGGAAATAACGTCTCACAGACTGAGTTTTTTTGAGGAATTAACAAAGAGAATTGATGAGGGCAGAGGGATGGTCGGGATCTATATGGATTTCAGGTATTTCCCATGCAGGAAGCCATGCTGACTATCCCTAATCAGTCCTTGCCTTTCCAAATGCATGTAAATTCTGTCCCTCAGAATTCCCTCCCAACAACTTGCACACCACTGATGCCAGGCTCACTGGTCTACAGTTCCTGGTTTCCTTACCACTTTTCTTAAATAGTCGAACCATATATTCAAGCTCCAGTCTTCCAGCACCTCACTTGTGGCTATCAGTGATACAAATATCTCGGCAAACTCCTGCCTAGCTTCCCACCGAGTTCTAGAGTACACCTGATTAGGTCCCGGGGATTTAATATCTCAACCCTGCTTCCACAGGTAAGTACCCTTTTCTGTCCCTAAATAATCCTATTCCTCCTTTTATTATTTGTACCTGTAGAAAACTTTGAAATTCCTTTTAAGTTGACTGCCAATTTTGTTTTCATAATTCCTCTTTGTTTCTCATATTTGTTTTTACCCTTCTTTCTGGAATTACTATATTTTGCACTTGATTCCTGTCATACACACACTTTTTGTTTATCCTAATTTCAATCTTCTTTTTCATCTAGAGTGCAGTGGATTGATTTGCCCTCCTTATTCCCAAACACCAAATCTGGCAGAGCCTCCTTCCTTGTTGGACTGGACACACACAGCAATAGAAAATTCTCCTGGACTTTGCTTGCCCCTCACTGATCTTTACTTTAGCCAAATGTAAACTGGAATAAAGGTAAAGTCCCCCTTTTATAACACTGCATAATGTTTGCACCTGCCTGTAATTTCCTTGTGTATTTGTTCCTCTACATCCCTCCCATTTGGTGGACTATATGCTATGTTGAGCAATGTACTTGCACATTTTTTGTTTTGTAGCACTAGCCACATTCATTCTCTCCTTGAATTCCCTACCCACTCTCTTGTTCCAGTACTGCAATGCTGTCCTTAATTAATACTGCCCCGCCCACTTGTCCTTCCTACTTTTCCTATCTTTCCAGAATCCCTTGAATCCAGGACTATCTAACACCCAGTCCCGCTCTTCCTTGAACCAGGTCTCTGTTTTAGCCATAACATCTCAGCTCTGCACAACAATCTGCACTTGCAACTCACTGTATTTTTAAACTATAATTTGTGCATTTTCCTGATGCACTCTGATTTTGAAAGTTTTAATTTCTCTATTATTGCAACTTCATCTATTGAATGTTGTCTATTCTGGTGCTGTTACTTGCATTATTTTGTGGACCTTTGTATTCCTCTTTGATAAGTTGTCCTGGTATTCACACCCTTGCTGATTTGAGTCTTCAACAGCATCAGTAGAACCCCAAAGAAACTCAGTCCCAGCTTTGTTTGGATGCATCTCATCTGGTTTCTGCAGGTGGCATTTCCCTCAGCGCCAGTCCCAGTTTCCCAACCATGTGAAGTCCTGCCTCCTGTGCAATCTTTCTAGCCATGCTTTAATCTGTCTTGTCTTCCTATTTCTGTACGCACTTGCATCTGTCACACAGGAGTAACAGAAGAAAACTACTTTTGAGGTCCTGCTTGTGATTTTCAACTGAGCTCTGTAAAATCTAACTGCAGGACCACAAGCAATCAGATGATTTGACGACAGGGTTATGTTCTCATTTTTATTGGTCCTTTTGGTTTCATTTCTGAGTGGCTATTTCAAAAGAACAAAAGTACAACACAGGAACTGACCCTTCAGCCTCCAAGCCTGTACCGATCATTATGCCTTAACTAAACTAAAAAACAAATCTTCTGCCCTGATTTGGTCGGTATCATTCTATTCCCTTCCTATTCTTGTAACCATCCAGATACCTCAAGTGTCACCTGCTTTCTCCACTTCATCTGGCAGTGTGTTTCAGACTCCTACCACACTCTGTGAAAAGCTTCCCTTGTACAGCTCCCTTAAACTAGTCCCTGCCACCCCCCCCTTTCCCACCTTCTACCTGTTAACACTTGTAATTGAAAAGTCAACCCTGGGGAAAAAGCCTTTGATAATGCACCCTATTTATGTCTTTCATAATTTTGTTGACATCTATCAGGTCTAGTGCAAAAAAACAGGCATGATTTAACTGCTACCTGTTTCCAGTTGATGTGACCTGGGCATTGGGGAAAAGAGTAGCACTCCCTTAAGGTTCTAACATTGCATGACACGAAGGAAATAGAACTAAACCGGTCTTTTTCCAAATGCAGGCAGTGACTAGTGGGGTACAGCAGGGATCAGAGCTCGGGCCCTGGCTGTTCACAATATACATTAATTATTTAGATGAGGGGACTAAATGTAATATCTCCAAGTTTGCAGAAGACAAAACTGGATCGGGAGTGTGAACTGTGAGGAGGATGCAGAGATGCTTCAGAGTGTTTTGGACAAGCTGAGTGGGCAAATGCAATGCAGATAAATGCGAGGTTATCCACTTTGGCAGCAAAAACAGGAAGGTAGATTATTATGTGAATGTCTATAAATTAAGAAAGGGGAATATGCACCAAGAAGGTAAGCACGTAGTGGAGCAGGCAGTAAACAAAGCAAATGGTATGCAGGCCTTCATTGCAAGACAATTACAGTGCAGGAACAGAGATGTCTTGCTGCAATTATACAGGGCCTTAGTGAGACCAAACCTGGAATATTGTGCACAGTTCTGGTATCCTTTATCTGATAAAGGATCTTCTTGCTATCAAGGGAGCACAACAAAGGTTCACCAGACTAATTCCTGGGATAGCAGGATTGATGTATGAGGAGAGGCTGAATCGGTTAGGATTACATCTGCTGGAATTCTGAAGAATAGGGAAAATTTCATAACCTGTAAAGGTTTAGCAGGTTGAGATAGGGTAGATATAAGGTGAAGCCCAGACCAGGATTCACAATCTAAGAAGACTGAGATGAGGAGAAATTTCTCCAACCAGAGAGTGGTGAGTCGATGGAATTTGCTACCACAGAGAGCAGTTGAGGCCAAAACATTGCATGATTTCAAGGAGGACTTGGGTATAAGACTTGGGGCTAAAGTGATCAAAGGATATTGAAGAAAAGCGGGAACAGGCTGTTGAGTTGGTTGATCGGCTATGATTATAATGAATGATGGAGCAGACTTGAAGGGCCAAATGGCTTATTCCTGCTTCTATTTTCTATCTTTACAATCACAGTCGATCAGACAGGTAAAGACGTGTTAAGTTTACAAGTCTGAACTGATATTTGCAATGCAATGAAACCCAGATGCCCTCGGAAGTTTTTCATTTTCATTTCCCTTTCACCACAATACTGTAAAAGGCTATTCCTGGTTGGCAGCATTTGATGTGGTGCACAGTTGGGCATTAAATATGGTGCTGAAAGTGCCAGAAGGCCACATACGTGCATCCTGGTCTGCATATGATAGACACATGGCACCATAGAGGTGTAATGCATGCATAAAAAGGTGAGCAACATAAAATTGCACAAGAAAACTTGCTGGGGCTCATTCCCTCCATGAAACTCCCCAAAATCGACACTCAGCTAATTTTTGGTAAAATGTTGTCCAATCTGTCATTCCTTTTAATAAAGGGAGCTCAACCCTGTGGTAAGAACAGCCATCTTTATTTGACTCTTTGTGCACTAAATTATTATTATGTTGCTTTACTTTACATGCAAAAATTATTTTACTTTTGTGAGATTGAAAGTAGCTTCTGCACTGATTTTAGTATCATTATACTCTTTCTTCCTGTCTGCCTCTTCCTGGAGAAATGGTTTTTCATGAAAAATAAAGTAATAGGTTCCCAAAAATTAAAAGTTGCATGATGCAGTGATTCCAGCCATTCCTGAAGAAGGCTAACAGAAACATTATTTTTCTCTAATCCAGGTTCCTCATTCTTTAATTTTAATTCAGCATGCCATTGGTGAAAAGGAACATAGAGCCCAGATATTTGTGCCATACCGTACTGCCAGGAAGTATCCGGAATGAACTGGAATGCGTGACGAACATTTCTTTGGCAAATGTAATCCGGCAGCTGAGTAGCCTAAGTAAGTAACTTGCATTTAACCTTGAATGCATTTGCCCATAAGCTTCGGTATTGCAAGTACAAATTGTATGTATAAGCCCTTAAAATATGTTATTATTTAACACTTGCACCATAACCAATTAGAGTAGCATTAATCACTTTGTGTATATGGCAGAGAAATTAGTTTTATGGGTTATTGTAAATAAAAACTTCAAATTATTTTTTCATGTATCTTTTGAATGAGCCATTCTATGTTTTAATAGGAACCTTTTCAACTTTTTGGATGTTACCTTGTTTCTTTTAAAATTGTTGGGAGTATTTGCATAATTTCCATCTTTTAGTTTTATCGCTATAGGTGAAAAAATTCTGCATGATCATTACCAGAAGATACAATGGCTTTTAAATTGCTAGTTTAATGAAAGATTAATGCATAGTTGTTTAGTGATTATGAAAAGATCTACTAGCTGTGAATCAAAGTAAGTGAGTTCAGACTAACCAGCAAATTATTCTCTTTGCTTTTGGACCAATGCCTTTATCATACCATTCATAGCACTAATTTTATGATTTATAATCAACAGCTAGGTGACCAGCTGAAGTCAATCTATAGTTTCCATCCCCTCCCTCTCACCATTTCTTGATGTAACAAATTACATTGTAAAAACACAGGATTCCCTTCATCAACCTAGTCAATTCATGTCAAGTGATTTGTCATTTGACCTCTGCATAACACACCAGTGTGCTTGTTGTCATGGCTTCTGTTGCCTGAACCATTCATATGGCAAGTTTTTATTAATGTTAACATTTTATATTCCATTTCATTTGGTTGCAAGCCAAAGTTGATATAATTATGGAGATGCACAGGAATTGGTTCTGGGAACTCAATTTTAGCTGAAGGACAGAAGGTATGGTTATCATTTGCAAATGATACAAAATAAGGTATTTTGTAAAGAGAAAAAAAAGGTCAAAAGAATATGCAGGGAGCTCCCCTTATCTAGTATCCAAGCATCTGGAATTCTCATGCAAATGGCAAATTTACCATTCTTGTATGGTTACTTCAAAAATACTTATCTGAACTTGGCATATGTTCACCAACCAAACCATAGGGCTCCCCGCTGCTGCAAACTGCACTGACCATTGTCTTCCCTTACGCAGCTGCTATTCCAGTAATGGCTAGTTGAATTTGTGATCATATTATATCTGAAATTTTCACACATCAATCCACTGTTTTGCCTAAGAAGACTCCCATGTAAGGACTCAAGTGAAAAAGTGTTGTTTTGACTTTTAAAACAAAAATATAAGAAAGATTGGAAAAGGGTGAAAATGAACTTATGCAGAATTCTGTGTTGGTTCATCAACAATGTGACATGAAAATAGCAAATTGAAAAGCTTAAAAAATTCTTTGGAATCTGAGCGATAAAAGCATAACGCATCATACACTGCGAATTCATAAGCTTGAAGATTTGAATACCGCATTGTATGAATGATTTTTATTAGATTTTGGAACATGCACATATCTCTGGATCAATGTTTGTGGAAAAGGTGAAAGAATTTTGTGAAAAGGTGAAGACCACTGCACCATGTACCTTTTTCTCAAGGATGGTTCACTCACTTTGAGATGCAGTGTGTGATCCAAAAGTTTGAATGTATCTTCCTATTCATTGTACTAGTGCTCTAAATCCATTAAAAAAATTTCTAGAGATGAAATTGATGAATGGCTGGATGTAAACAAGGATGTTTGTTATAATAGCCTTAAATACAGAAAATATAGACAATGTTTTGGTAGTGACAAACCTAAAATTCAAGAAGAAGAATCAAATGTTGAAGAAAGGAGTAGGTTGGAAGAGTTTGGCCTGCTGCCAAAGGATTTGAAAATGTCCTTGCAGTTATTGTAACAAGGTCAGCCAACTGGACTTTGAGAGAGTAAGTTCCCTGATTGGACCAGATTAACAGCCCCAATCGGAGACCTGGCTGACACACTAAGGGTGCGTGTCAAAGATACTGACAGTCTGGTACCTGACTCTTTATGAGACAGTGCTATAATCAAGGGCTGTTCATGTGTAAATAAAAGGTGACTTGGTGATAAGGAAAAGGCCTCTTTGGGGTTATTTCAGTCCTGAGACTTATTTAGCAGCAAAATTACTTTATTGCACAAACTATAATGCAGTTTCATGTCCTGCATTCCCAGTTTTTGAAAGAAGTGAGCAAAGCATGCAAGCAGGCAGATAAATTTATTCAAGAGGGCTTCCAGGCCGAAATTGATATCATCTCAGCCCTCAATATCAGCTGTTGCTCAAGGTGCAAGTGCTAGTTCTGTTGATGACCTTGATGAAATAATGAGTTTCCAGAACTCACCAAGTAATTTGCACTGCCCTTTTGAGATGCAGATTTAAGTATTTTTAATTCAAAGATTTTGAAAGTGAACTATATTTGGTTTCAAGAATAGCGTTACTCATACAATGGCAGATTCATATAACCAACACCCCTCATTCCCCATAATGCCAGATAATGAGGAGTTTGTTCTACATAGATGAAAGCAGGGGTTTGGATGTCCTGATGCATGAGTTGTAAAAGATTAATTTATGCATAGAGCAAGTAAGGGGAATTTAATGCAAAAATAGGGAGGCTATGCTTCAATTATATGGGAAATTTGTAAGATCTGACCTGGAATTTTGGGCATAGTTATCATCACCTAATTTAAGGAAGGAGGTAGATCGGAGTAGATTTGCTAGACTAATAGCTGGAATGGACAGATTGTGAAGTGCTGGATGCTTTGAAACAGTTATAGCTGGATAAATCCCCAAGACCTGATCAGGTGAACCCGAGAACTCTGTGGGAAGCTAGAGAAGTATTTGCGGGGGCCTCTTGCTGAGATATTTGTATCATCGATAGTCACAGGTGAGGTGCCGGAAGACTGGAGGTTGGCAAGCATGGTGCCACTGTTTAAGAAGGGTGGTAAGGACAAGCCAGGGAACTATAGACCGGTGAGCCTGACCTCAGCGGTGGGCAAGTTGTTGAAGGAAATCCTGAAGGACAGGATGTACATGTATTTGGAAAAACAAGGACTGATTAGGGATAGTCAACATGGCTTTGTGCATGGGAAATCATGTCTAACAGACTTGATTGAGTTTTTTGAAAAAGTAACAAAGAAGATTGAGGGCAGAGCAGTAGATGTGATCTATATGGACTTCAGTAAGGCATTCCACAGTGTTCCCCATGGGAGACTGATTAGCAAGGTTAGATCTCACGGAATGCAGGGAGAACTAGTCATTTGGATACAGAACTGGCTCAAAGATAGAAGACAGGGTGATGGTGGAGGGTTGTTTTTCAGACTGGAGGTCTGTGACCAGTGGAGTGCCACAAGGATCGGTGCTGGGTCCTTTACTTTTTGCCATTTACATAAATGATTTGGATGCGAGCATAAGAGGTACAGTTAGTAAGTTTGCAGATGA
>NC_057712.1:113085373-113104546 GCF_004010195.1 Chiloscyllium plagiosum | reverse complement strand
TAGAGGTTTACAAAATTATGAGGGGCATGGATAGGATAAATAGACAAAGTCTTTTCCCTGGGGTCAGGGAGTCCAGAACTAGAGGGCATAGGTTTAGGGTGAGAGGGGAAAGATATAAAAGAGACCTAAGGGGCAACGTTTTCACGCAGAGGGTGGTACGTGTATGGAATGAGCTGCCAGAGGAAGTGGTGGAGGCTGATACAATTGCAACATTTAAGAGGCATTTGGATGGGTATATGAATAGGAAGGGTTTGGAGGAATATGGGCCTGGTGCTGGCAGGTGGGACTAGACTGAGTTGGGATATCTGGTCGGCATGGAGGGGTTGGACTGAAGCGTCTGTTTCCATGCTGTGCATCTCTATGACTATGACTAGACAGCTGAGGCTGGTATCTTCTGTTATTTTGATGACTTGATTACAGTACTTAACTTCTGAGTATCTTGACAGGGCAGATATGGAGAGAATCATATGAGAGAATCTGAAACTAAGGAGTTATTTTTTGAAAATTGGAGGTTGCCTATTTAAAATGGATTAGGCAATTTTTGTTTGAACGTTTGAGAGTATTTGGAATTCTGTTTTTGAGGAAGTGGTGGAAGCAGAGTCATTGAATGTTTTAGACAGCGAGATTGGAGTTGATAGGTTATCAGAGGTAGGCGGAAAAGTTGTTTTTGAGGTTCTGATCCGATCAGCCAGCTTTTTGAATGGCACAGTAGCTCGCGAGGCTGAAAAGCCTACTTTCCTTCTGATTTGCATACTCGTCAATTTGAATTTTTATTCTTTAAGTTCAATGTAACTCTTATAGAGACCTGGTACAGTTTGGCCACCATTGGTGCCCTTGGTTGACTGTCCAGCGGCAAGCTAATGGAAACCTTAGACCTGGCCTCGAAACAGGCAGTCCATTGAAATAGCCAGGACAAGTTAAATCGCTTGATTCTGTCTGCATTCTCCTGAGGGTGCAGCTTTAACATGATGGATACTCACTGGAATGCATTTGAGATTTTTAAAATATGCTGATTGGCACTGGGTTAAAACCTCCTGCACTTCATACTTGGGCAGTTATTCATCTGTCTTGGATTTCCATTCACTTATTTCCTCTCTTGTGAACTAAAATGGCTTATTGAAATTTGTTTATTTCCCCACTGCCTCCCTGCTTCCCTCAACATATCTCACTTTGTGTCACAATGAAGAACAGCTGTACTTATTTGGTACAGCTAGGATTTTACTGGAATAAAGCAACCATATATAAAATCTGTTACTTTGCAACACCTCGTGTTTAATTGAATACAGTGAATCATGAAGATAAATATAAAGTTACATTCAATAATGGTTCATTATGCTGCAGACAAATTGAAAAGGTACCTTTTGAGCTTTTAAAGATAGTTGCTTCAGAACTGATGCATTAAAATTTAGAGAGTTCCTTATGAAAGTACTATTGAACAGTGTTACAAAGTTGGCTAAAAAGTAGAACATTCAGAATTGTGAATAGATTAGATTCCCGACAGTGTGGAAACAGGCCTTTCGGCCCAACAAGTCCACACCATCCCTCAGAAGAGTAGCCCACCCAGACCCATTCCCCTCTGACTAACGCATCTAGCACTATCGGCAATTTAGCATGGCCAATTCACCTGGCCTGCACATCTTTGGACTGTGGGAGGAAACGTAGGTTGGTGGATTTCACAGGTGGAAGAAATTTAAGTGGATGCATGATCATTTTTAATTGAAGCATAAGATACACATTCCTAATCGTAAAACTTTAATGAGAATAAAAGAGCTAATCAACTTGGAGATTCAAAACTAACTTTAAATGTGGTAGGAAAATTCATGAAGTTTTACAGAAAGAATTGTTGGATCTAAGGTGCATAGTTCAAGAAAGTGATGTTTTACAATTTAAATGATTTACTAAGCCCACCATTAGAATAATGTGTTTACATTAGAAGCTTTAGTTTAGCAAAGTTAGACCATGAAGAGAATGCTAAAGAGATTTGCTAAAATAAGGTGAATTTGTTGGAAGAAACGCATTTAAATTAGCTATTTCCATTGGAAGAGAGAAAGGTGTCAGAAAACTCAGTGTTACAAATTGAGATGTTTTGATGAGGTAACTGGATAAAAATCTGCCATTGGTTGGCAAGTTGGTAATTAGAGGACATAAATTCAAGTTCATTATCTTAAAAAAGCAAGGAGAAATTTTCTTGAGTTGTTGTAATATTCCACCAGAAACAAGACCTGAGGTAGAATTCATAACTTTTCAAGGTGAAATGGATAAATAGTTTTTTTTAAAAAACTTTGGAAGGGTATGGGGAAGAAATGGGTGGAAACTAAACCAAGTAGATAGATGAATATACTTTAAAACTTTATGGATTCTGACAGTAATAATTTTTTTTATTGACTAATTTCTTAAGTCATTTTAATGATCTCACATAGCATTTCTTTGGACTTGTGCAATTGTCTAAGCTCAATTTTTTTGTGGCTTTATCATTGATGCAACCTTGGTGTTCTTTTCCAAACTTGAATCTGATATAATTCTTTTTGTTTTTGAATTGTTCTTTAGGTAAATATGCAGAAGATATATTTGGGGAGCTGTTCAATGAAGCTCATAGTTTCTCCTTCAGGGTTAACTCTCTCCAGGAACGTGTTGACCGTCTTTCTGTTAGTGTGACACAATTGGATCCAAAAGAGGAGGAGCGTAAGTTTTATTTTAAAATATTGAAGACTTGATAAAACCTGCTTTATTGTTAATGAACTGCATGTGTAAGCCACTGATAAAAGTTGCTGCCTATCATAAATTGTCTTTGAGTCTTTCCTGAAATTGCTATTCTTCTTGGTAGTAGCTAAACGCAAAGTAAATATCGACATCCAAGGCAGATATACAGCACTCCAGGTTTAACAGTGTTGATATCCTCTCAAGATAGCATTTGATAAATTCCAAGGTCTGATGAGGTCTATATTCATCTATAGAGAAATTGGTAGTGTCTGGCATGATTGCTGCTGAAGCATTTGATGGGTTCATTTTTTTTTTTCAAGCAAAGTTTGATTATTGCACTTGCTATATTCTACAAGAAATCTACTTTGTCTGTCACAGTTCTTCCAAGCAATTGGTCATCAAAGCTGAGGGAGTACATAGAGGCTTTTGGTAACTGTCCAAAATGATTGTCTAGATTTGACTGACCTAGTATCAACCTATCTCAAGTTGGTATGGTTCAGCATAGCTTAACTAATATTGTGGTTGTATTCTGGATCAATAATATTCCCAGCATAGGTGTAGAGGTGCAATCTTTGTAAGCACAACCAGCTAGGGTACTGGTGGCACTAAAAATGTGCCAGTAATAATTTTTGGTGCAGAGTTCAGCTGGCCAGTCATCAGATGTGAGATGAATTCGAAAACCATTCGGAGCAGTACTATGTGACAGTGTACACTGTAAGGGTTAAGTTACTATTCTGCATGTACTGCAGTCACATCGAAGCCAAATTAAGTTTGTCTGCCATTTGTTCCTCAAAATCCAAATCGCACTTGCAAAACTTGAAATATATATGATTTTTGAAGTTTGTGTGACCCTAATATGACTACTTTCATTGTGAAGATCATAGAACCTACTAACCAAGTTGCTTAATACTATATAGGCTAACTTTTTAAAAGCCAGATGTATCATGTGAAATTAATGATGTCAATAGCTTATTCAGTCATCATCACAATGTGGTGCAGTGTGTTTTCTAAAAACCAACTCTTCAACATACAAAAACTTCTGTCACCACAATGAACGTCTTGGATTAATCCTGTTACTCATTGATGGTGTAGTGTTCTGTCATTTGGACAGATCAAATCTCTGGTCTTTCTCTAACCTGATATGTTGCACAGAATGACTCATACTTGTGGTTGCAAATCCTTCAATTATTGAGATGGTTCTAGCAGATGCAAATTCTTCCTTTTTTATCTACTAATATATTTATTTGATGTATATTTAATGATATGTTGATGTTTCCACTCAACACCAACCAAAAGTCCTCAGGCATTCAAATATAGTTCAACAATATGGCTGAGTACGTCAAAGTTGACAAATCAGGAGCTGGAAGAACACAGCAAGCCAGTCAGCATAAGGGGATGGAGAAGTCAACCTTCTTCAGGACTGGAGGTGGGGCAAGAGGGAGCTACAGGTAAAAGTGGAGGAGGTGGTGTTGGATAGGGAGAGTAGCAGAATGGCGAGGTAGTGATAGGTGAACACATGTAATGGGTACGTCCTGGTTGGTTGTTGGGACGGATGAATCCAGTTGGTAGCTGGAAGGAAAGGTTGGTAGGTGGAATGGAAGGGAGGAGGTGGGGCTGGAAAGAGAACCGGGGAATGGGTGGGAAGATTATATAAAATTTGAGAACTTAATGTTAGGTTCTCTGGGCTGTACGCTGCCCAGGCAGAAGATGAGGTAGTGTTCCTCCAATTTGAAGTCTAATTCACTACGGCAGTGGAGGAGCTTGAGGATGGACATGTTGGAAGGGGACCTCTGTTCACCTATCACTACCTCACCATTCTGCTGCTCTCCCCACCACAATGGGGCGGCACGGTGGCACAGGGCGGCACGGTGGCACAGTGGTTAGCACTGCTGCCTCACAGCGCCGGAGACCTCCCCACCACAATCCCTTACCCTCCCTTTATCTGAAGCTCCCCACCGCCAATCCTGAAGAAGGGTTATACCTGAAAGGTTGACTTCTGTATCTCCTGATGCTGCCTGGCTTGCTGTGTTCTTCCAGCCTCCTGTTAGTTTGCTTTGGATTCTAGTATCTGTGGGTTTTTTTTGTCTCAAACTGTACTTCAAAGTTACCCAGAAAAATACCAAGAGTCAATTTGCTTGAATCGGTCTTCTAGCTGAAATTGTTTCTGTTTCTACAGAAATAGTAGATCATTTGCAAATGCTTTTTTGGGACTTGGTGTTACTTAATATTACTGAAACATCAAAGCACTGGCATCTTAATTAAAAAGATCCATAGAATCTTCTTGAAGTTGATCTGGCCCTCTTATTGATGAGATGTAGTAATTTGGTAATTTGCTGTTTAACTGCTCAACTTCCCTGGAGCCTTGTAAATTTATTTCTCTCAAATGCCCATCCAATTTTGTTTTGAAATATCTTGTTATCTCTACTTCCACCACCATGTGGGCAGTGTGTTCCAGTCATTACCTTTCAATCACATTTGCACAAAGTGGAACAACCTAAAATCCCTCATTCCCGGAACAACTAACTTCAGTAAATATCCTCAGTATGTTCTCTGACCTTTACAGATTTTTAGAATGATTATAGCATAGATCTGGGCCACTTTGCTGATTGTCTCTGTCTCTGCTGGCTATTGAAGGAGCCATTCACAAGTGCTACACCACCCCTGCCCCCTTCATGTTGTGAGTGGTCCTTCCATTAATGAGGTAAAAACAATGACTGCAGATGCTGAAAACCAGATTCTGGATTAGTGGTGCTGAAGAGCACAGCAGTTCAGGCAGCATCCAAGGAGCTTTGAAATTGACATTTCGGGCAAAAGCCCTTCATCAGGAATAAAGGCAGTGAGCCTGGAGCGTGGAGAGATAAGCTAGAGGAGGGTGGGGGTGGGGAGAAAGTAGCATAGAGTACAATGGGTGAGTGGGGGAGGGGATGAAGGTGATTGGTCAGGGAGGAGAGGGTGGAGTGGAAAAGGAGATAGGCAGGTAGGACAAGTCCAGACAAGTCATGGGGACAGTGCTGAGCTGGAAGTTTAGAACTAGGGTGAGGTGGGGGAAGGGGAAATGAGGAAATTGTTGAAGCCCACATTGTTGCCCTGGGGTTGAAGTGTTCCGAGGCAGAAGATGAGGTGTTCTTCCTCCAGGCGTCTGGTGGTGAGGGAGCGGCGGTGAAGGAGGCCATGAACTATTAACAGTAAATCAGCTGTGGTCTGAACAAGGCTTTGGCTGAAACATTACTTGTATACTTCAAAGTTTGCTAGACTAAAGACATCATTCAATTACCCTTTTTGAATTATAGTATCGTAGTGTTTCCTGTATCTGTTCATCATTATATCTACCTGAAAGCCAAGTCTCTCTTCTAGCTTTTCACTAATAATAAAGTTTAATTCTTTTTAACATCTAATTGGATGACCTCATATTTGACTATACTGCATCTATTTAATTAGATTAGATTAGGTTAGATTCCCTATAGATTCACTATAGCCCTTTGGCCCACATGTCCATACCGACCCTTCGAAGAGTAACCCACCCCTACCCTATATTTACCCCTGACTAATGCATCTAACTCTACGGACAATTTAGCATGGCCAATTCACCTCATGTGCACATCTTTGGATTTTTGGAGGAAACCAGAGCACCCGGAGGAAATCCACGCAGACACAGGGAGAACGTGCAAACACCGAGGATCGGTGTGGACTGGTTGGGCCGAAGGGCCTGTTCCGACACTGTAGGGAATCTAATCTAATCTCCACACAGACAGTGACCCAAGGCTGGAATCGAACCCAGGTCCCTGGTGCTGTGAGGCAGCAGTGCTAACCACTGAGCCACCATGCCACCCTTTTGTGGGATATCTTTGTTATCTGTCTTTCCCACTCTCTGCCTCTGGAAATGGGGCATTCTTAAACTCTAAACAAAGTCTTGAAAATTTGATGGCATCGTTCCAATGTTGCTTGAGATTGAGTAATAAGATGAACACATTGTTTTATTCCATAGCTACTCATTATTTCTTTGAACATATGTGACGTAGAAACAGATCAAGGTTAAAATTTTATTTCTTCGAGTAACGATGTATCTTATTCTAAAAAATGATTTAACTTTTCACTGCCACATTTGCTGTAACTATCTCTAAGGATACTGTTTCAGCAAATCTGTTTGAAATATTATTTATTAATGTTAATAGGTACTGATTATCACATACAGTATTAATTCAGGGTCCTGTACAATCTACTAAGACTCTGCTGAATGTTTCTCAACGCTAATCAGAATTAAAGGTGCAGGTTAAATTGATGGGATTCCTCACTACCTGATCTGTTTTTGCTCCTCTGGCGAAATTTAACCATATCTTTAAACAATTCTAGTCAATAAAAATGTTTCAGCACTTCAGCCTGCATTGTCCTTGTACCTAAGTGACTTGCCGGTGGAATTTTGTGAGCCACTTGTAGAATTCTATTAAGATACTCAGATCAAACAACCACTACTGCCCATTCCTCATTGGCTGGTATTTGAGGTGGTCTCAACTTTCTCATTAATGCTTTGTCTAAAATAATAATAACATGCAGATATTGGTTTTGATTTAATTTACAAGCAGGCTGATTAATATAAGTTTCTTAGTTCAGAATCCATCTGTTGAATTTCTGTTAGATGAGCTAAAATATTTGCCTTATTTTGTTTTCTTTCCTCCTTTATGCTTGAGTTTTGGACAATAGAGTCAGATAAGTGAGTTTCCACATCAAATCCCTTTTTCATAGAATTAGACAAGAAGAGGAAGAGTCTGTGAGCCTGAGATCCAATCGCAACATAGTCAAAAAACAGTCCATGATGTTCCTGATGTGGCATCTGATTCTTTAACTTCCACTGGTTGCTAACAGTCTCTGTGAGGGACTTCAATTCTTAAACCAGCCAGAATATTTCCCAAAATAAAATCTATTTGTTTTGTGGGATTTGTTGCATTACTCTGAAAGTGAGAGTTCAATCCTTTATTTCCTCTTAGACCAGATTCTTGTTGCTTGGGTTTAAATTAAAAGTCAAGATTACACAAACCAAGAGTATGCTTTCTAGAATTTAGGAAGTTAAGGAATTATTCGATTGAGATATAATGTAATTATAGGGAACAAAACAGACAAATAGAATCTATTTCTACAAGGTGGGGAGTCAGTGTCAATTACTGTGTCTATACATTATCATCAGTCCTTTCAAATGTAAAGTAAGGAAATACTTCTAAGCCAGATATAGTATTTTTCAAGTTATTTTGCTACTGGTTCATTGTTAATTTCAAATCTGAGATTTATACTTTTAAGAGATATTGGGCAAAAATAGGTATGTTATTATTGACCAGTGTTCCCCATAATTTTGGAAGCAATAAGGGTATCAACATGGTAATCAACATCAGAGCAGGCTCAAGGGGCTGAATGGCCTACACCCGTTTCTATTTCTGTTGGGCATCAGGAGTGCATTTCTATAAATCATATTGAAATGTATGCATTCAAGCTCTGCAGAATGTTCCTCTGAACATCTGGAAGCTGTGTAAGATTTGCTTTGAGAAACTACAATCTGAGTAAGCAATCCATAAAGACTGAGTGTCCAACATGACATTGGATATTATGAGTCAACACCAGGAGTTGGGAATATATTCCATTTTTTTATTTGATCTGTTTATGCTACATGTTGTTTACTTTGATAATTATAAGTTGGTTATTATTTCAGAACACATTGACATATAGGTTGTCAAATTATTCTGCTAATGTTATAACCTTTTAACAAATATTTTGCAATACTGCATGCTGATTCTGGAACTGCTTTAATGATTAAGAGAATGTCATGAGCAGTGTGGGGTTGATGTCAATATACAAAGTGAAATGTTGGGAACATAAAATGCAATTAATTAAATATACATAGAAGGCTCTCACGCAGAAGTTTTAAAGAGATCTGCACATTTGTTAATTTTCTTTTTAGTTTCTCTTCAAGATATTACTATGAGGAAAGCCTTTCGAAGCTCCACTGTTCAAGATCAGCAACTGTTCGATCGCAAATCATTGCCCATTCCATTGCTGGAAACGTACAGCATGTGTGAGAAACCCCCACCTTTGAACATCCTTTCTGCGTACAGGTTAGAGAAACTTCTGGATCTTTCAAGAAAATTAAGTGTTAATGTCATGAGACTTTGGGGGAAAAAAAGAACGTTTGCCAGAGTTATGAATGAGCAGTATCTTAAACTTTAAATATGGATAATAAAAGAGGTTCAAGTGAGCAGATTATCCTGGATAGCAATCTAGAATATATTCATGTATTCTTTTAGAATACATAAAAGATTTAAAACATTATGCTTTTAAAGTTTTTTGATTGCTTCCGAAACATTTTTTCACAGTTGATTGATCAAAGTACTGTGTAATGGCAAAGGAAAAAATTGAATGCGAGCACTTTGAATTGTTTTTCAAATCAGCAGCTGAATTGACAGCACTTCCTGCTGTTAGCTTGCTTTTGAATGAAGTCATTGATCTAACACAGCAGTAAAATAGTCTTGCATTTAAGAAAGCCACTTTTCTCATTCGTTTATCTCCAGCAGAATTTTGGATATGCAATTCATCCCACTGGGAAGAAATCCCTGAACAAGTGTGTCCTCCAGGGGTCTATTATGGTCATGTGAGAATCTTATCTTCCTCCAATTGCACACTTGCAAATGCACTAACAAAAACCAGCCTCTATTCATTTTCTATTACTTGGCAGTGGGGCCTGCAATGTGGATTACCCACTGTCATCTTGTCTCAGCACTTCGAGCTTTTAAGTCAGAAAATTCAAAATCTAATTCACAATTGAACTAATTCAGTGCTAAAACTACTCAGGAGCGCTACGTTGTCCGATGCGCTGTCCTTTTCATTAAATAAGTCTGCTTTGCTTTGATTCATTATCGAAGAGGAGCAGAGAGTTCTTTCTCAGCCCCAGAAAATACACTTTGATACATTGGACTGTTACCGAACACTGTTTATTTCCTTTCTCCTAAGCTGGATATTTTGAGAGTAATGTTTTGAGAAAATTCCATTTTCTGGTGGCTTTATACATCCTCTCAGAGATATTTATCCTTAAATCTTGGATTAATTCCCTTGCGTGTATGTTTAAAAACGAACTCACTGAAAACATGGACTGTGGGCATTGACCACATTCTCTCATGTTGCTGTCCCTAAGCACATTTTTGTTTCTTTTGATATCTTAAGTGTGATTAGCTTTTGTTATACACTTGCCTATTACTCAGAGCAAAGAACAGTACAGCACAGGAACAGGCCCTTTGGCCTACCTTCATCAACACACAATCCCTTTCTGAACTGAAAAAGATGTTTTGCCTCTACACAGTCCATATCCCTCCATTCCCTACCTTTTTACATATCTCTCAGGATGCCTCTTCAAAGTTGCTATTGCATCCACCTCCACCAGCTCCTCTCGGACTGTATTCCAGGCATTAACCACCCTCTCTGTTCCAAAAAAAAGCATGCCTCTCCCATCTCTTTTACCTCCCCCATTTTACCTTAAACTTATGTCTCCTGATAATTGATATTTCTACTCTTGGGGGTGGGGGGGGGTGGGGAGGGAATGTTTCTGACTATCCATTCTATCTCATCATTTTGTGAACTTGTATAAGGTCGCCCCTCATCCTTCAATGTTCAAGTGAAAGCAAACCAACTTTGTCCAGTCTCACCTCATATCTGATATCCTCCAAAACGTCCTGGTAAATTGATTTGGTACCCTCTCCAAAGCCTCCACATTCTTCTGGTAGTGTGGTGACCAGAACGGTACACTATATTCCAAATGTGGCCTTACTAAAGTTCTATGCAGCTGTAATATGACCTCAATTTTTATAATCTGTCCCAATTGATGAAAGCAAGCATGATGTATGCCTTCTTGACCACCTTATCGACTTGTGTTACTACTTCCAGAAAACTGTGGACCTGTACACATAACTCTATCTGTATGTTGAAGTACTAAGATGTACTAACAGTTCCGCCATTTACTGCAAATTTCCCTGCTGCATTAGAACTTGCAAAATGCATCACCTCGCATCTGTCCAGGCTAAACTCCATCTGCTATTTCTCTGCTCAAATTTCCAACCAATCTATATCCTACTGTATCCTCTGGCAATTCTCCTCAATATCCGCACCTTTCTCAATTTTTGTCATCAGCAAACTTAATCACGCCACCCACGTTCTCTTCCAAAGGGTTCCAACAGGTGTCCCTATGGAACACCACTGGTCACAGATCTCCAGTCAGAAAAATGCCCTTCCACTGCTACTCTGACTTCAAAACTAAGTCATAGTTAGTCAGAAGCCTGTACCCATCTTACTAGCTTGCCACGGATACAAATGATTTCATTTTCTGTATCAGCCTGCCACAAGAAACCTTGTCAAAGACCTTAATAAAGTCCATATAGACAACATCTACTGTCCTGTCCTCATCTTTATTACTTCCTGAAAAAACTCAATCCTGTTTGTGAGAGACAAACTATCCCACACAAAGCTATGCTGCCTCTTGCTAATATGTTCATATTTTCCCAAATGTCAGAAAATTCTACCTCTAAGAATCTGCTCAAATAATGTTACTACTTCTGACTTAAGAGTCACTGGCCTGTAATCTCCCGGAGTATCCCAGTTTCCCTTTTTTTTTTTACAGGAATGATGTTAGCTGTTCTCCAGTCCATTGGACCCCTCTTGTAACTAAAGAGGACACAAAGCTTTCACATAAGACCCCAGCCATTTCCTCACTTGCCGCCTCCAGTATTTTGGAATAGATCCCATTGGATCCTGGGGACTTGTCGACCTTAATGATGTTTAATCTCCCAACACTATCACCTTTTTTATGTTTATATGTCCAAGAATATCAATATAACCCCCTTGAGACTCACTATTCACTGTGTCCTTCTCTCTCATGAATTATTCGTGGTTCTCCCTTTCCCTTGCTACACTCTTGCTCTTATATACGTATAAAATGCTTTGGGATTTTCCTTAATTCTGTCTACCAAAGATGATACTTGGCCCTTTTTAGTCTTCCTAATTCCTCATTTGAGTTCTTTCTTGCTATCTTTGTATTCTTCGAGGGCTCTGTCTTCAGTTTCCTAAATCTTCTGTATGTTTCCTTTTTCTTTTTGACTAAGCTCTTAACTTCTCTTGTCATCCAAGGTTTCTGAATCTTGCCATCCTTATCTTTCATCCATGTGTCAGATGTGGATTTACTCTCAAACAGCTGCAGCAGTCTACTCCCAGTTTCTGTCTAATATTGTCATAGCTAACTTTCACCCAATTTAGTACTTTCACTCAAACCACTCTTCTCCTTATATATAAGTAACTTATGGAATTATGGTCACTGGTCCTGAAATGCACCCCCACTGAAACTTTGATCACCTGGGTGGGCTCATTTGCCAGTTCCCAGTCTAGTATGGCCCCTTATCTAGTTGGACGTTTTACATATTGTTTCAAAAAACCATCCTGGACACACCCAACAAATTCCCTCTGTCTAAGCCCCTGGCACTAAGCAAGTTCCGGCCAATATAGAGAAGTTAAAATGGTGAGTGATTTTACATCTTTCCATAATGTGTCCACTCTATTCCTCAATCACCTGCTGGCTGTTAGGAGGCCTATAGTGCCCAATAAAGTGATTGTATTCTTGCTGTTTCTGAGCTCCACACATATAGCCTTGCTGGATGAGCCCTCCAAGATTTCCCCTCCGTACAGCTTGATTTTCTCGTTAATCAGTAACGTAAATTCCCTACCTCTTTTACATGCCTCTCTATCATGCCTGCAGCACCTAAACCTTATAATGTTAAGCTGCCAGTATTGTCCCTCTCTCTCTAATAGCTACAGCATTATTGTTATTTGTATTAATCCAAGTTCATCTGCCTTACCTGCCATACTATTCATATCAAATCAAATACGCTTCTGACCGCCAGTCCCACTGTGTTAAGTAACCTCTCCCATCTGTTCTTCCTTTTTAGCCTTACTGGCCTTAGTCTCAGACTCCTCCTCAGTCATTCTTTAGTCACATACTGAACTGTACTATCTTCCTATTCCTGGCCTCACAGACAGGTGATCTAGGAAATAATCCCAAGACTAAAATGCTAGAGGTGCTGCTTTTCAACTTTGTACCTAACTGTATGAGCTCCCATTACAGGATCTCCTCTTTCTTTCTGCCTATGTCGTTGGTACCAATAAGGACCATACTTCTGGCTGCTCATCCTCCTGTTTCAGAATATCCTGTGCCTGTTCAGAGACATCCTTATCCTTGGCACCATGGAAGCAACACACCATCCTGGAGTGTTGTTTGCAGCCACAGAAAAGCCAATCTGTACCCCTGAGTTCCCCCTCTCAACAGCTTGCCTACATGTTGACCCTCTCTACTATGCAGCAGTGCTTATTGCAGTGCCACTGATCTGGCTGCTGCTGCTTCCCCTGAGAGGCCATGTGTCCAACGATATCCAATATGAAATACCTTGAGAAGGAAATGGCCACAGGGGTCTCCTGCACTGTCTTTCCACCCTTACTCATCTTCCTGGTGGTCACCCAACCTTCTCTATCTGTGTAACCCTAACTGATGGTGTGACCAGTGCACTAAATGTGCTCTCCACAACATTGTAAGCTTCATGGATACTCCATAGTGACCCCATCCACAGCGACAGGCACTGCATGTGGCAAATCAGGAGCTGCATCTGAATGTACTTCCTGCATATGTAGTCACTATAGTCACTGGAAAAGTTCCTGAATTTTCCACAATGCAGGAGATGCATTCCATGGGGTAATCCAGGACCTGATTACATCACCTATTTCTACCAGTCACCAAAATCAGGTCTCTCACTCCTGTTCTCTAGTCCTAGCAGACTACAGCTACAAAGTTATCCTCTTGCTCCAAGCAACCCATTTCTTGGAACCCTTTAGGGAATGCAGGAGAGACTTTCCATACCCCTCGATACGTGGTGAATTTCTAACACACAGTGCCTTGCTATGCATTATATACTACGTTAAATTTCTTTTGAACTGAATTTTCAGTAAACATCAGAAATGATGTGGAAAAGGAAATTCTGCCACACCATGTAACAATCTTAAGGACTTTGGCATAGAATTCTGAACTTTTCAGGAGGTTAGTCTGAGCAGCAGCAACTGCAACAGAGCGAAGGACAGTGAACTTGGGGATGAACAGCAGCAGGATAAAGTTGAAACTTTATTGCTGGAACAGCACAGCAGGTCAGGCAGCATCCAGGGAACAGGAGATTCGACGTTTCGGGCACAGGCCCTTCTTCAGGAAGGGCCTGAAGATAAATACCTGAAGAGTCTGAGCAGCAACAATGACAGTAACAGAGTGAAGGAGAGATACTCACTCAATCTGCAAAGTTGAAAATCATACAACACCAGGTTATAGTCAAACAGATCTATTTGGAAGTATTAGCTTTCAGAGCAGTGTTCCTTCTTCAGGTAGCTGGTGCAGCAGGATCATAGGACATAGAATTTATAAAGTATCAAGGTGTTATACTATTGAATAAACCTAGATTGCTGTTAAGTCCTTAATCACTTCAAATAGGGATGCAGGTTTCAACCATTAACTTTGTCCACCCCAATCCAAAACCGACACCTACACATTCCGTCTGCGAACCTGGTTCCTGAGAAGCCAAGCCGATGTGATGTTTTGAGTCACAATGTCACGACCAGAGTTCTGTCCCGAGATTCAGCTTCACATTCGCTCTGACTGACCCCACTCTTAAGGTATTTATCCCACTGTTGCTGTTCATGCTCAGGTTCGTTCTCCTTTGCTCGGCTGTTGTTACTGCTGTTGCTGTCACTGCTCAGACTGATCTTGGACTAGACCCCACTCACCACAGGTATTTATCCTGCTGCTACTGTTCACCCCCCAGTTCGTTGTCCTTCACTCTGTTGCTGCCATTGCTGCTCAGACCGAACACAGTCCCGGCCTAGATCCTCAGGTATTTATCCTGCTGTTGTTCACTCCCAGGTTCACTGTCCTTTGCTCTGTTGCTGTTCAGACTAACTTTCTGAAAGTTCAGAATTCTATGCCAAAGTCCTTAAGATTGTTACGTGGTGTGGCAGAATTTCCTTTTCCACATCATTTCTGAAGTTTGGTCCAACTCTTCATACAAACAAATACCTGATTATATTCATGCACTCTATTTTCATATCCTTTTTCCTTCATCTGCCTTTTAACTTGGAATTTGAACATTGACTTTGTTTCTGTCTGGATCATTAACCTTATAAGTGAATTACAAAGATTCATGTGTCTCCCTAAAGGGGTTTCTGTTACAAAGTTAATTTTGGGTCTATTTCTCAACCTCTCAACTACTTGAAACAGTCTGATTCCATGTGCCTGTGCAATGATTATTTCATGTTTTTAAACACCATCATATTGATTTGTAATTTGCAATGTTGTACTAAAAATAACAAAGTCTTCATGTTTAGATTCCTGAAAGTCAGAAGACATTCTAAAGCCTCAATAACCTTGTCGTTGTGTTGGAATTAACCATGCTTCCAATTTTGGATCACATGTAAATTTCAACACCACTCCCTGAGGCCAGTATCTAAATGAATTTTGTATATGGTCGATGTAACTGAATCTGATGGCCATTACTACCAATTTCTATCCATTTTGGAAGTTCTGTCTCCTCAATCTCCCTTCTAATAATTTTAAATAGTTTACTGACCTTCCATTAAATCCATAGCCTTTAGTCTTTTGGTTATTTCGCAGAATGAGGACGTCTCTGGTAACACCAGCCTTGATTGCCAATCACTGACTCCCCTTAAAAATGTAGTTGTGAGCTGCTGCCTTGAATGCAGCCAAACGGCTTGCTGTGCTATTGAGGGGGGTGTTAAAAATTAGCCATATTAATTGTTGGTCAAGAGTGACATATTGGGGCAACTGAGTGTGGATGATCGATTTCCTACCCTGCAAACCAATTTTAAAAAAAAAAGACATTGGTGAATACAATGGACATTTATTACTGCTCTTTGGTAGTTTGTGGTCACCATTATAAATAATTTATTTTTATTCCACATAAATACATTTAAAATGACTGCTGACATGATAGGATTTGAACTCCCATCTTCAGGAAATTGGTGTAATAACCAAACAAACGTAACTTGTTTCATAATCTCCCAAATGCCTTCATTGTCAAAGGTTCTTGTACATTTCTCTCTTTGACTATGTCTTCTCAACAAGAAACTTGTTGAACATGATGGCCCTTTCAAGATTGGCACTGACAACTCCTTGGTAGTTTTGTGTCTCAGTGCATAGTTATGTCATCCCTAATTAAATTTATCAATTACAGATGTTAAGCTAACTGACCAGTAATTACGCAAATTGGTTCTATGTTTTTTTTCAAGAATGGGTACTTCTTTGATCATGCTTCAGTTGTCAGGCATCGATTCCCAAGCTTCACTATTTTTAATTATATTTTTTTCAGTATTTTAACAGTGAGGAGTGGTGTTATCTTGGAAGAATTATCAAACTAAAGTAGTAGAAGTTAAAAACATAAAAAGGGACAAACTAGCTATTGGGTGTGTACCTCAATCAGGGAGAGGTAAAAGATCAAATATGTAATCAAATTTCAGAGGAGTGTAAGGATAACAAAACAGCAATAATAGGTGGTATTAACTAAACATTAACTGGGATAGTTTTAGTATGCAAGATAGGAAGGAGATACCTTAAATTGCACCCAGAATGTATAGCCAGTACATAGAAAGCTCAACAAGGGCAAGGCTGTTTTGAACCTAATATTCAGAAATGAACCTGAGCTCGTGGAAGATGCAAGATTTGGGGAGCATTTTGGAGATAGTAACAATAACCCAGTTATATTTAGGATAGTTATGGAAAAGGATGAGGATGGGTCAAGAATAAAAGTTCTAGATTGAGAAAACATTAATTTTACTAAAATAACATACAGTTTGGCCCAATTGAACTAGGACCGGATAAAGTTGTGTCAGAGCAGTGGGAGGCATTCAAGGAGGAGATTGCGAAGGTACAGTGCAAACATGTCCCCATAAAGGCAAAGACTGGGACCAACACCAGAAAACCCTGGATGTTAATGGATATAAAGGTTAGGATTAAGAAAACGAGAGTAGCTGATGGCAGATGTTGAGGGTTCAATACTGCGGAGTTTCTACAGGGGTATAAAAAGTGCGAAGGGAACTTATAAAGGGAATTTTGCACTGGAAAAAGTGCATGAGAAAACACTAGTGAGTAATATGAAGGAAGAGTTTTTAAAAAATATATAGAGAGCAAGACAATAGCTAAGGAAAGCGCAGTGCCTATTTATACCATAAAGGTAATGTGTGTGTGGACAAGAAAGTAGTGAGGATAGTCCTTAATGAATATTTGGTTGGTCTTCACAATGGAAAAGAGTGATGCAAGCTTAGACATCAAGGTGGAGGATGCTTGAAATACTTTTAAAAGGTTAACATATAGACGACGTACTAGCAAGTTTATCAGCCTTCCTGTGGAGATGTATCTCAGGTTAATGAGGGAGGCAGGAGAGGAGAGATCCAGGATCCTGGCAGTAATTTTCAGATCCCCTGTGACTTCAGATCAGAGGATTGGAGGGATGCTAATTTTGTTCCATTATTTTAAAAAGGAGCAAGGATCGACCAGGAAATAGCAGGGCAGTCAATGTTATCCCAGTGGTTGGGAAGCTGTCAGAAAGAATTCTGTGGGGTGCAGTATATCTGCACTTGTTTGAACATGGGTTAATCAGGAACAGTCAGCATGAGTTTTTTTTTCAGGAAAGGACAAAAGTAAAAATCACACAACACTAGGTTATAGTCCAACCGGTTTATTTGGAAGTACTAGCTTTCGGACCGCTGCTCCTTTGTCAGATAGCTAGCGAGGCAGAATCATAAGACACAGAATTGATAGCACAAGATTATAGTGTCATGCAATTGATATATATTGAACAAACCTAGAGGGAAGGCAAATTTGATCAGAATTTTTTGATGTGAGGTACCCAGGAGTGTTGAGGAGGGCAATGTATTTGATGTGGTCTCCTTTGCCTTTAGCAAGATTTTTGTTAGGATTTCTCGTAGCACTGATCAAGAAAGTGAGAGCACGTGGGATCTTAGGGCCAGTGGGATTTTGGATCCCAAATTCTCCATCCAATGGCACCCATTTCCTGTGACTAAATAAAACTAAACTTGGCTGAGAGGCAGGAAGCAGAGAGAAGCAGTGGAGGGATTTTTTGATGATTGGACGTCTGTTTCCAGTAGGATTCTACAGGGTTCATTTGGGGTGTTTGCAGTTTTTGGCATACTTTAATGATTTAGACTTGAATGTAGTAAATGTCACTAAGATGTTTACAGATGACAAAAATTGGTTAGGTAATAAATCATGAGGAGGGTGCCCATTAACTGGAGGATATTGACCAACTGGTCAGCTGGGCAGAACAGTGGCAAATGGAATTTAATCAGAAAGTGTGAAGTAATGCACTTGGGGAAGGCTAACAAGATAAGGGATTACACTATGGATGGCAGTACCCAAGAAGTTACTGAAGGCCGGAGGCCCTAGGTGTGCGTATCCATAGATCCCTGAAGGTAGAAGGGCAGGTAGATAAGATGGTTCAGAAGTCAAATGGAATACTGTCTTTTATTATTGACACTTAAGGTTAGTGAGTGAATGGATCCAAGGGGTTTGTTGGAAGTGACAGGAGAAATTACAGAGGCATTAGCCATAATATTCCAGTCTTCCCTGGATTTCAGGGAGGTACCAGAAGACTGGAGAATTGCCAACATTACGGCTTTGTTCAAAAACGGTTGTGAAGAAATCCCAGCAATTACAGACCAGTTTAATCAAGTCATTGAGATGTACAGCATGGAAACAGACCCTTTGGTCCAATTCATCCATGCCATCCCAACCCGATCTAGTCCTACCTGCCAGCACCCAGCCCATATCCCTCTTAAACCCCTCCTATTCATGTACCCATCCAAATGCCTCTTAAATGTTGCAATTGTACCAGCCTCCACCACTTCCTCTGGCAGCTCATTCCATACACGTACCACCCTCTGCGTGAGAAAGTTGTCCCTTTTATATCTTTCCCCCCTCACCCTAAACCAATGCCTTCTAGTTCTGGACTTTCCACCCGAGGGAAAAGACTGTCTATTTATCCTATCCATGTCCCTCATATTTTTGTAAACGTCTATAAGGTCACCCCTCAGCCTCCGACGCCTCAGGGAAAACGTTTATTATAAACTGACTCCCATAGCTGCCTAGATTACACCTCCTCCCACCCTGCCCCCTGTAAAAACGCCATCCCATATTCCCAATTCCTTCACCTCCGCCACATCTGCTCCCAGGAGGACCAATTCCAATACCAAACAACCCAGATGGCCTCCTCCTTCAAAGACCGCAATTTCCCTTCAGACGAGGTTGACGATGCTCTCCACCGCATCTCCTCCACTTCCCGCTCCTCCGCCCTTGAACCCCACCCCTCCAATCACCACCAGGACATAACCCCA
>NC_057712.1:113078377-113082854 GCF_004010195.1 Chiloscyllium plagiosum | reverse complement strand
GTCGCTCCCTCACCACCAGACGTCTGGAGGAAGAACACCTCATCTTCCGCCTCGGAACACTTCAACCCCAGGGCATCAATGTGGATTTCAACAGCTTCCTCATTTCCCCTTCCCCCACCTCTTCCTAGTTTCAAACTTCCACCGCCGCACTGTCCCCTTGACTTGTCCGGACTTGTCCGACCTGCCTAGCTCCTTTTCCACCTATCCACTCCACCCTCTCCTCCCTGACCTATCACCTTCATCTCCTCCCCCACTCACCTATTGTACTCTATGCTACTTTCGCCCCACTCCCACCCTCCTCTAGCTTATCTCTCCACGCTTCAGGCCCTTTATTCCTGATGAAGGGCTTTTGCCCGAAATGTCGATTTTGCTGCTCATCTGATGCTGCCTGAATTGCTGTGCTCTTCCAGCACCACTGATCCAGAATCTGGTTTCCAGCATCTGCAGTCATTGTTAAAATCAACAAGGTTAAAAACAATGTAGGTGAACAATCAGAGTTGTCATGCTGAGCATCCTCAATCCCCAGAACTGTTCCTAAGTGGGAACAAAAGTCAACAGACTGTCTCTGGGTAAACAGCTTCATTCCTACTGCTTGAACAAGGCAACAGTTGTAATACAACTCTCCATGAGTTCTTCCTTGGTTTAAAGCAATATCCGTTTGTGATTTTGATCGCCAATCCAAAAATAAAGATAGTGATCTTTACAGGCAATTTGTATGGGAAACTGAGATATTACAATTGGATAATAGAAAGTGCTTTTTCATGATTCAAGATCAAAAGTTCAGTTTGGGAAGAAAGCAGAAGCTTTACTTTGTTTATTCCAAAAAAAATCTCATTTAGCAGTGCTTGCAGCCTACGTTGGATGGTGCTAAGTTCCATTTCCAGAAAGACCCAGATCTAAGGTGCAGAATATTTAACAGTTCTAAAAATCTAAGCATTTTTTAGTAAGCATAGATTTTTTAAAGATTAACTTCTTACCAATACTAGATTGTGAAATAAATATATTTAAATTGATGGTCTTCAGAACCAAAAATAATTTCGGTCAAACTATAGCCACTTATAGTTTGGCTATGTTAACAATGTTAACAGAAGCTTCGAAATCAGTCTGTGAACTTGTGAATTAAACCTGGCATCTTTACTAAATAGTGTTGTTTATTTATCATTGACAAAATTGTACCTTTCACTTATTGTTCCTCATTATATTTTAAGAATCTGATCCTATTTATTTACCAAACTTATCAAGGATAAATTTTAATTTGGATCATTTTTATCCATCTCTTCCTAGTTTCTTACCCTTTCAAATTCATTTGCTTTTGAGTTCTAGCCTTTCTCACCTTATAGTCATGTGTCTATATTGATGATCAGATCGTACAAATCTATATCTATTTAAGCTGTCAATACATTCATTTTACTGTGTCTTTGTTTGTCTTTTTACTGTTTTTGTAACACACACATTTTTCTGCTATCACACTACGTAGATTTATATACTGTGTCCATTCCTGCCATGCTGTGATTATAATTTCCTTTAATACTAGCTTGCTTTTTTAAAAATCTTTTCCTCTTTGATTTTTAGTAGCCCAGGCTACTAAGTGAGGCAAGGGAGTAAACAGTAGGAACACTGGCAATAGTTTTCGATTCCTCTCTGGCCACAGTTCAGGTGTCAGAGGACTGCAGGACAGCCAATGTGGTACCTTTAGGGAGAAAGGTATCAACCAGGAAACTACAGATTAGTCAGTCTAACTTGATGGGTAATGTTTGGAAGCAATTCTGAGAGACAGAATTAATCTGCACTTTGAGAGGCAGGGATTAAGAAAAATTAGCGTTCTTTTATTAGAAGAAGGTTATGTTTGACCAACTTGACTGAATTTTTTGAAGTGACTAGATGTGTAGATAAGGCAATGCATTTGACGTATTCTGCTAGGATCCCAGCAAGACTTTTGGTAAGTTCCCACGTGGAGGCTGATAGCAATGTTAAGAGCCAATGGAATCCAAAGCAATTTGGCAAATTGGAGCCAGAATTGGCTAAGTGGCAGGAAGCACAGGGTGACGTTCAAGGGGTGATTTTGTGACTGGAAGCACATGGATCCCTGTTGTGTATACAAATAAGTTAGACTTGAATGTAGGAAGATTGATCAGTAAGTTCTCGGCTGTTACATAAATTGGTGAAGTGGTAAATAGGAGGATTGCCTTACATCACAGGAGGTGTAGATGAGCTGGTCAGATGGACTGATCAGTGGCAAATGGAATTCAATCCAGATCAGTGTAAGGTGATTCCACTTGAGCTGGATAAACAAGGCAAGGGAGTACATGATTGTATTGGGATTGTATTATAAACCCCCTAATAGTCAGCAGGAAATTGAGAAACAAACTTGTAAGGAGATTTCAGTTATCTGTAAGAATAATAGGGTGGATGTGATCGGGGTTTTAACTTTCCAAACATAGACTGGGTCTGCCATAGTGTTAAGGATTTAGATGGAGAGGAATTTAAGTGTGTATAAGAAAATTTTTATATTCAGTATGTGGATGTACCTACTAGAGAAGGTGCAAAACCTGACCTACTCTTGGGAAATAAGGCAGGGTAGGTGACTGAGCTCTCAGTGGGGGAGCACTTTGAGGCCAGTGACCATAATTCGGTTATTTTTAAAGTAGTGATGGAGAAGCATAGACCAGATCTAAAAGTTGAAGTTATAAATTGGAGGAAGGCTCATTTTGACAGTATTAGGCAAGAACTTTCAAAAGCTGATAGGGGGCAGACATTTGCAGGTAAAGGAACGGCTGAAAAATGGGAAGTCTTCAGAAATGAGATAATGAGAATCCAGAGACGGTATATTCCTGTTAGGGTGAAAGGAAAGGCTGGTTGGTCTAGGGAATGCTGGATAACTAAAGAAATTGAGGGTTTGGTTAAGAAAAAGTAGGAAGCATATGTCAGGTATAGACAGGAGCGATTCAGTGAACCCTTAGAGTATGAAGGCAGGAGGTGTATACTTAAGAAGGAAATCAGGAAGGCAAAAAAGGGACATGAGATAGCTTTGGCAAATAGGGTGGTGGAGGTTTTTCAGACTGGAGGTCTGTGACCAGTGGAGTGCCACAAACATCGGTGCTCGGTCCACTACTTTTCGTCACTTATATAAATGATTTAGATGTGAGCATAAGAGGTATAGTTAGTAAGTTTGCAGATGACACCAAAATTGGACGTGTAGTGGACTGTGAAGAAGGTTGCCTCAGATTACAAAGGGATCTTGATCAATGGGCCAATGGGCTGAGGAGTGGTAGATGAAGTTTATTTTAGATAGATGCGAGGTGCTGCATTTTGGGAAAGCAAATCTTAGCAGGACTTCTACACTTCATGGTAAGGTCCTAGGGAGTGTTGCTGAACAAAGAGACCTTGGAGTGCAGGTTCATAGCTCCTTGAAAGTGGAATCGCAGGTAGATAGGATAGTGAAGAAGGCGTTTGGTATGCTTTCCTTTACAGAGAACAAAGAAAATTTACAGCCCAAGAACAGGCCCTTCGGCCTTCCAAGCCTGAGCCGATCCAAATGTGCTGTATAAAACTGTCGTCAATTCCTTAGCATCTGTGTCCCTCTGCTCCCCACCTACTCATGCATTTGTCCAGACGCATCTTAAATGAATCTACTGTACCTGCCTCTACCACCTCTGCGTTCCAAACACCCACCACCCTCTGTGTGAAGTACTTACCGCTTGTATCCCCTTTAAACTTTCCACCTCTCACCTTGAAAGCGTGACCTCTCATTATTGAATCCTTCACCCTGGGGAAAAAGTTTGTCTCTATCCACCCTGTCTATACCCTTCATGATTTTGTAAACCTAATCAGGTCTCCCCTCAATGTCCTTTTTTCTAATGAAAATAAACCTAACCTATTCAACCTTTCTTCATAGCTAGCACCTTCCATAGTAGGCAACATCTTCTCCAAAGCATCCTCATCCTTTTGGTAATGTGGTGACCAGAACTGTACAGAGTATTCTAAATGCGGCCGAACCAATGTCTTGTACAATCTTAACATGACTTGCCAGCTCTTATACTCAATACCCCGTCCAATGAAGACAAGCATATTATATGCCTTCTTGACCACTCTATCCACCTGTGCAGCAAACTTCAGGGTACAATGGACATCTCTCTGCCCATCAACTTTTCCCAAGGCTCTTCCGTTCATTGTATAATTTGCTCTAGAATTAGTCTTGCCTAAATGCATCACCTCACATTTGTCTGGATTGAAAGCCATCTGCCACTTTTCCACCCAACTCTCCAGCCTATCTATATCCTCTTGTATTCTCTGATAGTCCCTTATGCTTTCTGCTACTCCACCAATCTTCATGTCATCTGCAAACTTGCTGATCATACCAACAGTACCCTCTTCCAGATCATTTATATATATTACAAACAACAGTGATCCCAACACTGATCCCGGTGGAACACCACTGGTCACCTTTCTCCATTTCAAGAAACTCCCTTCAACTACT
>NC_057712.1:113036139-113076290 GCF_004010195.1 Chiloscyllium plagiosum | reverse complement strand
ACTCACCTATTGTACTCTGCTACTTTCTCCCCCTCCCCACCCTCCTCTCATTTATCTCTCCACCCTTCAGGCTGTCTGCCTGTATTCCTGATGAAGGGCTTTTTCCCAAAACGTCAATTTTACTGCTCCTCGGATGCTGCCTGAACTGCTGTGCTTTTCCAGCACCACTCTAATCGAAACTTTAGTTTCCAGCATCTGCAATCATTGTTTTTGCCTCAGTGAACACTGATGCAAAGTAATCACTCAGAATCTCACCCATTCTCTCAGGTTCGACACACAGCCTTCCTTCGTTATCCTTTAGTGGACCAATCCTTTCTCTCGTTACCCGCTTGCTGCTTATATAAGAATAAAATGCTTTGGGATTCTCCTTAATTCTGCTCGATAAAGCTATTTCATGACCCCTTTTAGCCTGCTTGATTCCTCGTTTAAGACTTGTCCTACTCTTCTGATATTCTTCCAGGGCCCGTTCTGTTCTTAGTTGCCTCGACCTTATGTATGCTTCCCTTTTCGTACAATTTCTAGTCGTACAATTTCTCCTGTCATCCACAGTTCACAAATCTTGCCCTTCCTATCCTTTGCCTTCAACGGGACATGCCTATCCAGCACTATGTTTAACTATCTTTGAAACCCTCCCACATCTCAAATGTGGACTTCCCTTCAAGTTGCTGTGTCCAACCCACATTTCAGAGCTCTTGCTAATTTTGATATAATTGGCCTTGGCCCAGTTTAGTACTCTTCCCTTAGGACCACTCTCTTCTTTATCTACGAGTATTCTAAAACTTACAGAATTGTGGTCACTATTCCCAAAGAAATCCCCCACCTCAGCTTCTACCACCTTGCCTGGCTCATTCTCCAGTACCGGGTCCAATATGGTCCCTTCCCTCGTCGGACTATTGCCATACTGCTCTAGAAAACTCTCCTGGACACTTCTTACAAATTCTACCCCATCCAGACCTCTGACATTGTGTATTCCAGTCAATGTTGGGAAAATTAAAATCTCCCATCACCGCTACCTTATTGCCTCTACATCTTTCCATAATCTGTTTATTTGTTCTTCTACCTCACACTCTCTGGTGGGAGGCCTGAAACAGCCCTAACAATGTAACTGCACCCTTCTTTTTCTCAGCTCCACCCATAATGCCTCACTACCCAAGACCTCCATAGTGTGCTCCTTTAGTGTGATATCGTCCTTGACCAGCAATGTAACTCCATTTCCCCCCCCCCCCCCCCCATTACTTCCCTCCCTGTCCTGTCTGAAGTGTCTATGTCCTGGACCATTTAATTGCCAATCATCATGCCCTTCCTTCAACCAAGTCTCTCTGATTGCAATAACATCGTACTCCCATTCACCAATCCAAGCCACCAGTTTTTTTTTTTGCGCTAATCTACTTTCTGCCTACTCTTCCCTTTATTAATGCTATCTTCATAATTCTTACAGTTTCCAGTCTCACCTCGCTGCCTACTTGTTTTCTCCTCTGGTTCCCAGCCCCCTGCCACATTAGTTTAAAACCACCCCAACAGCAGTAGCAAAAACTCCCCCAAAGACATTGGTTCCGGTCTGGTTCAGATGTAGGCCGTCCATTTTGTAATAGTCCCACCTTCCCCAGAACCGGTCCCAATGTCCAACAAATCTGAACCCCTCCCTCCTACACCATCTCTCAAGCCACGTGTTCATCCTGCCTATTTTTTCATTTCTATGCTGGCTAACACGTGGCACTAGTCAGAGTATCGAGTTTAGGAGTTGGGGGATCATGTTGCAGCTGTACAGGACATTGATTAGGCCACTTTTGGAATATAGCGTGCAATCCTGGTCTCCTTTCTATCAAAACAATGTTGTGAAACTTGAAAGAGTTCAGAAAAGATTTACGAGGATGTTGCCAGGGTTGGAGGATTTGAGCTATCTGGAAAGGATGAATAGGCCAGAGCATCAGAGGCTGAGGGGTGATCTTAGAGGTTTATAAAATCTGAGGGGCATGGATAGGATAAATCGACAAGTCTTTTCCCTGGGGTGGGGGAGTCCAGAACTAGAGGGCACAGGTTTATGGTGGGAGGGAAAAGACGTAAAAGAGACGTAAGGGGCAACGTTTTCACGCAGTGGGTGGTACCTGTATGGAATGAGCTGCCAGAGGAAGTGGTGGACGCTAGTACAATTGCAATATTTAAAAGGCATCTGGATGGGTATATTAATAGGAAGAGTTTGGAGGAATATGACCCAGGTGCTGGCAAGTGGAACTAGATTAGGTTGGCATGGGTGAGTTGGACCAAAGGGTGTGTTTCCGTGCTGTATATCTCCATAACTCCAAGACTCTATGTGTGAGTGGTAAGATCTCGGGAAGCACTGAGGATTAGGGGGACTTGGGTGTGCATGTCCACTGGTCCATTAAGGTAGAGGAGCAAGTAGATAAAGTGGTTAAGACAGGGATATGGGATACTTAGATTTATTAGTTGAGTTTAAGCACAGGGAGGTTATAATGGAACTGTATAATATGTTGTGTACAATTCTGGAATCTGCATTTTTGGATGACTAATATCCCTCCACACCTGATCCTTTGTTCCATTAATTAGGTTAAAGCCCTCTCTACAGCCCTAGTTATGTGACTTGCCAGAACATGTGACCAACAACTGCTCGGATATATCCTGCCCCAATGTACAGCTCCAAGTTTTCCCCAATACTGATGTCAGTGTTCTGTGAATCAAAATCCATTTCTCCAAGACCAATCATTCAACCATGTGTAAATAACGTATTTTGTTTATCCTATACCAATTTGCTTGTGACTTGGGTAATGATCCAGAAATCATCTTTGAGGTTCTGCTTTTTACTTTATCTCCTAGCTGCTCATTTTCCTTAACTGGAATGTCCTTCCTCGTCTTAACTGTGTTATAGTTACCCATGTTGACCATGGCAACTGGATTTCCACCCTCCCACTAAAGGTTCCTCTCCAACCCTGAGCAGATGTCCTGTTCCCCAGTTTGGAGAAGCAACACTGTCTTGTAGATTCTCACTGGGCTGCAAAAAACTATCTCCCTGACTATACTGTCTCCTGCTGCCACTGTTTCCCTCATGGCCTGCTTGAATGTGTTCCTATACCACAGTCATTTTAGTCCAGCACATTGTAGCCACCGCTCTTGTCTGTTCAGGCTTCAAGAACCTTCAGTCTCCGAAACAATTGAGGTCTGACACCTCTCCACTTATGCATTCTTGATTTCTTATTTGTCCTACTTACAATCACACACATCTGTTCCTGACAACTGACCAAACTGGAGTACACTTTCTATTTGGTGCCTCAACATCAAATTTTGTTTCGTGGTGCTCATATGAAATGCTTTCAGAAACTTTATTATGTTAAAGGTGGTGCGCAAGCACAAGGTGTTATATTAGGTAGGTTATTCAGTTTCTGATAACTTCCATATAAACGTTTTTTTCTCTAACCTTTCCTTTGTTCCTTTGATGGATATCTTAAATTTGTCCTTCAGTTGCTAACTATGTTTCTAGCAATGATAGCATTGTTTGTCTATAACTAACAAAGTCTTTCAGGAGTTAGCATAGTAACTGTGTTGATATTTAAAGACCATGTAAACACTCTGTTTTGAAGACTACTGCCCTGTGCTGCAGCCATTCTACTGAAAATGAATTGATGGGATGCTCACTTTTCTGACTACTCAACAAACAGATTATAAAACAATGAAGAAGGTGAAGTACACTTAAAGACTGAGGAAGATTAGACAGAATGTGGGGAACTCCTTTGTACAAATGCCTCAAGCTGATAAGAGGAGAAAGTGAGGTCTGCAGATGCTGGAGATCAAAGTTGAAACTTTATTGCTGGAACAGCATAGCAGGTCAGGCAGCATCCAGGGAACAGGAGATTCGACGTTTCGGGCACAGGCCCTTCCCCAGGAATGCCTGTGCCCGAAACGTCGAATCTCCTGTTCCCTGGATGCTGCCTGACCTGCTGTGCTGTTCCAGCAATAAAGTTTCAAGCTGATAAGACTCTATTAAATGCATATCGTTAGAATTTCAACCACTAGATGGCAGAAAGTGACTAAGGAAACAGATGATTCCATAATCACATACAGGTTTCGTTCAGTCTTCAGCAGATGGCTCAACTAGGAAGCTTTATTTTCGCTATCATTTGCTCATTCTCTTTTACAATAAAATTATAATTTTTCTCATGTTGGTTTACAGAAGTCTTGTCTCAGCTATTTGCGTAAATCTTCGAGAAAGTTGGTTTCTCTCTTGTAAGAATTCTTTAACGCCTTTTCGCTCATTGCAAGATACAGTATATACCTACAGGTACTGATCAACCTCTACTATGTAGGTCCAATGATCATCTAGGAACATATATTTATCTCCATAGACTGCCAAAGGCAGCAAGCCTGACCTATTCTTCTTCAACATTCATTTTAGTGCTCCAGTTCCTTTGATAGATTTCATGCTTGAGTGCAGATATTGGAGCAACTAAACCACAATAATTAATCTGTCCAAAGCTAAATATATCAGCTTCCATAATACATGTCACTTACATTATGAGTACAGGGAGAGGAGTGGGCCATTTTGCCCCTCAAATCTATTTCACCTTCAGTTATATTCAGGGAGCTGATTATGCCACCATTCCATTTACTCAGTCTTGTTCTAAAATCCTTTAAAATTTTATCCAATGGAAATCCATCAGTCTGTCTCAAATATTTCAATTGGCTCAGCATTGGCAACATTTTGGGAGAGCACTCCAAATTTCCACCACCATTTGTGTGAAAATTAATTTCCCTCATCATTGGTCTAGTTCTAATTTTACAATTACAACCCTTTAATCTGAGGTCATTTTGGGGTCCTCCAAAGGTCAGCTTTCTACCTTCTAAATGCATAGTAATATGAATCAAGTTTAAGCTATTTGTTTTTGTAATTTAACCGTTCAATCCCAGTAGCATTATGGTGAAATTGCTGTACTCACCATCTCCTTTTCTTACTTTTCTTAGTAGCAAATTTTGTTACTATATATTCGGGCGCCTCATCCAATAGATATAATAGTAAAAAGTTGAGGACTAGTACTACAGCTAATTCTCATATTAGATTACTTCGTGTGGAAACAGGCCCTTCGGCCCAACAAGTCCACACCGACCTGCGGAAGCACAACCCACCCAGATCCATTCCCCTACATTTACCCCTTCACCTAACGTTACGGGCAATTTAGTATGGCCAATTCACCTAACCTGCACATTTTTGGACTGTGGGAGGAAACCGGAGCACCCGGAGGAAACCCACGCAGACACGGAGAATGTGCAAACTCCACACAATCGCCTGAGGCGGGAACTGAACTCTGGTGCTGTGAGGCAGCAGTGCTAACCACTGTGCCACCCACGGTAAAGCGTGTTTCGGTATTGTGATTTGGCTGTAACATCAATGAAGAATTAGGGAACAGTATTTTCGAGAATGTTTATCTCTGTTCGCAGTAGCGTGATTTTAGCATGCTTTGTTCTGCACATGTGCCATTGTCAGCTGCCGTTAGAGCATGTGCAAGATAGAGTACTATACATTGAGCAGCTTCATCTCAAAAATTAAACTAATGAATGTGATGCCAGTTAGGACTGCCGCAGCTTCTCCTGGATTTTTTTTCAAGATTTTAAAGGATGTGAACCGTCAGAGGAGTTCCCAAAAATCAAAGAGCATTATATTGCCCTTGCAAAGCAGATTGGCTTTCACGAAGTGGAAAGTGAGGATATTAAAGAACTGCTTGTGTCCCACTGTGAAGATCTCTCTACACTGATCTAGAACAGCTTGTCGCTGAGGGGAAAGTGGAAGCTAGAGATGAAAAAAGATAAAGTCCAGGATCCAGCACCACGAGAGCGTTCCACTTCACTTTTGCTTTCTGTCCTGAACGAAATTGAGAGGCAGTTGCAGAGCTTGGAGGACAACAATTACAATGCAGAACGCAGCAGGGTAGCATTTCATTCAGTAAGATATCTGGCACCCAATGAACAGCTTCAACACAGAAGAAAAAGGGCAAAGCAGCAGAAACTGAATGTCTTTCTAAACTCAACTCCCAATAAACAGTCAGAAGACAATCTACCACCACCGTCCACTTCTGTAACCACAACTGCACCTGAAGGTGGCAATAATGATGACCCTCTGTCCCTGCATTAACAATATGTTTTCAATGTAAAGTGTTAAATTTACTTTTGCTAATTAATATGATTTAAACCTTCATTCAGGCTATCCTTTGTTAGGCTTTTGGGTGATTTTTGATTGATTGAGAGTGATATTCTTTGCTGATCTGCCCCTAACCCCTTTTTTCCCATTGGCCCCATTATTTCTATTAAGTGAGGTTTTGCTGGAACGCAACCCCAGTGTTATAGGACCTGTAGTCTTATGGCTCTCCACTAGCAGCAGCTTGCAAACCTGATAAACATCTGTTAGTTAACCAATCCCTTATCAGTGCTAATACATCATTTCCATACTATGTGCTGCTAACCTGCCCAGTGACCTTCAAAACACCTTCTCAAATGCATTTTGAAAATCCAGTAACCACATCTATTGGTTTCCCTCTATCCATCATGAATATTACTTCATCAAAAAGTTATTCTAGATTAATGAAACACTACTTCGTTTCACAAAACCATGTTGCCTTTGCCAGATTGCATCTTTACTTTGTAAATATACTGCTTTAACCTCCTTAATAATAGATTCTCGCACCTTCTCTATAGTTGATGTTAAACTAATTGTCCTTTTAGTTTCTTGCTTGCTTGCATGAATGAATGAAAGTGTAACATTTGAAATCCACTGAGACCCGTCCAGAATCTAAGAAATTTTGAGAGTTATAACCAATGGGCGGCATGGTGGCTCAGTGGTTAGCACTGTTGCCTCACAGCACCAGGGACCCGGGTTCAATTCCTGACTCAGACCACTGTTTGTGTGGAGTTTGCACATTCTCCCCGGTTTCCTCCCACAATCCAAAGATGTGCAGATCAGGTGAATTGGCCATAATAAATTGCCATAGTGTTAAGTGCATTAGTCAGGGGTAAATATAGCGTACAGGAATGGGTGTGGGTTTGTGGGAGGGTCAGTGTGGACCTGTTGGGTCAAAGGGCTTGTTTCCATACTGTAGAGAATCTAATGCATCTATGATTTGTTTCAATTTCTTTTATAACTCTCGGATGCTTACAGAGTCACAGTGCCTCTGTCTAACTAGTCTTTTTGGGCTGACACCAAGCCAGGAGTATTGTCATTACTGTCAGCAGTCCTCAATCATCGGTGTGGACATATTTCTGAATAGCACCATATTAAGCCAGTTTCATACCTACACCATATACCAAAGGCTCTCTGCCTTTATTCCTGATGAAGGGCTTTTGGCCGAAACGTTGATTTTACTGCTCCTCAGATGCTGCCTGAATTGCTATCCTCTTCCAGCACCACGAATCCAGAATCTGGTTTCCAGCATCTGCAGCCATTGTTTCAAAATCTAAGGAGAGTAGCAGTCAGTCAAGGGAGACCCCTTCAGTCAAGGCAGTTCACCCAGTAGAGTACATTAAGGACAGCCTCTGATATCAGTCTATGGGCATTCAGCCTTTCTTGGGGTTCATCAGGACTGATTTCCACTCCTTGTAGGAGCTGGAGAACCAAACGGCACCCCACTATGCATCTTGCCTTTTTCTCTCCCAATGTTTTTTTTCCTGGAATACAAGTAAGGGAGGGATTGTTGATGATGAGATGGATGGCACAACAGTTAGTGCTATTGGAGGTGAAGCAAAGGTGGTGAGGTCTCCTGAGCAAGTGAGAAACATGCCATGTTGGGGGGGCGTGGTGTGGAGAGAGTTCATTGGGTAAGAGTGAGTGAAGAAACAGTTGCACGCAGTAGTGAGGGTGGTTGAGCATGAGTCTTGGTGAGATATAGAGTCATAGAGATGTACAGCACGGAAACAGACCCTTCTGTTCAACTTGTCCAGTAGCAAAGATGGAGTGAGCATGTGGTAGTAGAGAAGATGATGGAAGAGCAGACAGGTTATTGACCACCAGACAGTTGAGATGGCACTAAACCTTTGATCAGCTGGCAGAGTCTGGTGTGGCCTCTCCTGATGTGAAGAAGACATTTTATTATATTTCTCTGTACCACCCCACCCACCAATACTTTCAGGTGCCTGCCACAAAGTAGGGGGCAAATTCCCTTTAGCTGTTATGTCTATGGTGAATGCCACAAATGGTACAGGGATTGATGGTACTTGACCAGGTGCAGAACAGCCTTTTAGAGAGAATGTTGACACCAGAATCTTGGAATATCCCAGGAGTGGCAACTATTTCCAGCTATGGGGAGTATTAAAATTGGACTAGCGTTGAATGCAAGGGACACCATAGGAGAGTGGTAGATAGCTAATGAGGTGAGTTTGGGATGATGGCAAGTTTCTCAAAATCGGCTGTGCAGAGAGAAACCATCCGTAAAACTCAATGTCAAAATGTGGTGAGATTTGGCCCAAAATACCTGATCAAGGCTTCCCCAGTTTCTTTGTTTTCCATTATCAATTGCCCAAACACACTGTAGAAGATCATCACTAGCTTTAATTGCACCTTTCCCTTTTGAATACTCATAGAAACTCTTACTATCTGTTTTTCTATTACTGTTTTGCTTTCTTTCAGATTTTGCTTTCTCTCAGATTTTGCTTTCAGCCTATTCTTTGTCTAAACCCCTGACCTGCCATTAATTTTTGCAGATGTATCCAGTGCATTTCTTTTTTATTTAATCTGTCATGGAATGTAGGCATGGCTGGCCCTGTCAGCATTTGTTGCCCATCTCTAATTGCCCTTAAACTGACTTATTAGGGCATTTTTGAGGATGGTAAAAAGTCGCCAAATTGCTGTGGGTCAGAAGTGACATGTCAACTGGGCTGGTAGGGTTGGTCGCTTTCCTCTTTTAAAGGATTTTGGTGAACCTAATGGATTTTTACAACTATTGATTGATTGAATTCAAATTCCATCAGCTGCCATGATGGGATTTGCTGTGTGTGTTCAGAGCATTATCCTGGGCCTCTGGAGTGTTAGTTCAGTGTTCCTTTCAATAACCTTAACTTCCTTATTATGCTACAGATGATGCATTTTTCTCACAAGGATAAATTGTTGCTGAATGTTATTAGATACCTCAAGAGCCTACCACTGCAATTCTATGTAACATAGGTTCCATGTTCACTTTAGCCAGCTCTGCCTTCATATTCTCATTGTTATTTGATTTAGCTTTGAGACGCTACTCATGAATGCATACTTTTCTTCCTTTTATTCTGAATATCATGGGATCTCCATTCCCTAGAGGCTCCTAATCATAAGATTATTGATTAATTCTGTTTCAGTAGACATTACCAGATCTAGGATAACCTTCTCACTAGTTAGCTCCAGACAATATAATTTTAAGAATGTGTGCTGAATGCACTTTTTCAATTAATTTTTTAATTTTCCAGGCTGATGCTGGTCTGATTCTCCCAATATATATGTGGATTAAGATCATCCATGATGATTGTAGTGCATTTCTTACGAGTCTTAGCTATTGTTCCCTGTACGTTGTGTCCTACAATGTAACTACAATTAGGTGGCTTATAAACTCCTCCAATGTTACCTGTTATCTTTATAATTTCATTATCTATACCCTGACCTATTCTACATTATGATCTTTGAATTTAAAGTCATCTCTCAGTGCTGGACAAGTGTCAACCTTGACGAACAGTGCTATCACACTAAATTTCCTTCTCTTTCTGTCATTCCAAAATTTCAGTCTTGATAACCTTTCAACTGTATCTCTGTAATGCCCATAAAGTCATACACATTAGACTAACTGTGCTGACAGTTCATCCCTTTTGTTATGATTGGTGCATACATTGAGGTACAGATCCTTGAGCTTTTTATTTATCGTTTTTTACTATTTCTGACCATATCTGCTGACGCACTGTTGTGTTTTTATGCTCTATCCCTTCCTGTAAGATTGTGGTTATCATTACCAAAATTGCTTTGCTTCTCTGTTTTCCTTTGCTTTACCATAACATCTTTTACTTGATTTTTTTTTTCCTCCCCACAATTTACCAGTCCTTTCTGCAGTCCTAGTTCTACAATTTACTTAGAACACTGGTCCCAGCACAGTTTGGGCGGAGACTGCTCCCATTTTCCTCAGCCCTGATGTCAGTATCCCAGTAATCAAACCCCAGCCCCCCAGACCAATTTTTGAATCAAAGATTCATCTCTCTAAATTTCTTTACACAATGCCAATTGCTTATGGTTCAGGCATCTGCTTTTTCATTTAGCACCCATCTGCTCAGACACCCTTAGCAGAAGCTATTTCCTAGCTCTACCTGTGTTGTTGATACCTACATAGATCACAACAACTGGATTCTTATCCATCCTTCTGCGAGTTCCTCTTCAACTCAAAGCAGGGTCATGTTCTCTAGGCAGACAATACACTCATCTAGATACTTGCTTCTGGCTGCAGTGAACCATACTTATTTTGCTCACTATGCTGTCCACTACTGTCACCACAATCCTATTAATACTTCCCTGCTGGAATGGCTTCCTGTAGCATGGTGCAATGGTCAATTCACTCATTTACCCTGCAGTGACTGCTTTCATACATACAGGCTGCAGGCACCTCTAATCTGTGAAGGCTGTGGTCCTCCAACTCCATTCTCTGCCATACCTGACTTGCTGTGTCCTGGCTTGACCACTGACCCAAGCAGAAGACCCTATCCAAAGTGGTGTGATCACCTCCGAGAATAAAGTATCCAGGTAGTTTTCCCCCCCTCATGTGTCGCAGTGTCTGCATTTGGCATCCTCATAAACTTTGAGTCAAAGCTCTTGCAGCCACAGACTCTTACTGAAGATGTCTTTGAACTGGAATTCACCAGCGTTAAGAAGCACCTATGTCCCCCGATCACAACATCATCTGCCCCGCCATCTTCATTGTACCTTAAGTAAGTTTTTAAAACTAATTTTATAATTAATAAATTCTATACTTTTAATAAGCTTTATCATTGTTAGGAAACTTTGCCAGAAGTGCACTCATAAAACCACACACACATTCTGGTTGCTAAAAGATAAATGAACAAAATATTCAGCAGCTAATCATTTCCCTGTGCTGTACCTTTTAATTTTCTCAGGTGGAATTTAGGAGCTGGTGTTTAGAGCTGTGCTCCTATTCGCGCTCTTGTGCAGTTTTTAATTCATGTCCTGGAGGCTGACAAAATTGTAAAAGGAGCACCACCTTCACCAACTTCCTTTACTCATTTAACTCTTAAGTTTATGCTCTGATGTTAGCTGCATCCTGAGAACTCTGTCTGAAACAATCTGAAAAGTAGAAAACTTCAACATTTAAAAATAACTTGGACAGATATATTTTTGAAATGATGTTATGGATCAAAAGCTGGAGTGAGAGTCTGGTCTAGATAGCTTCTTGACAGCCAAAGTATGTCCAATTAGCTAAAATGTGGCCTGAAAGACTGTAAAGTCCTCTGATTTTTTAAATAAAAGTGTGCTTTAAGCTTTAAAATGCTAATTGTGTATTCTGAAGAGCTGCTTACTGCATGGCTTAGATGGGCCACACTTTTTCTATATGTTGAATAAATAATACTCATTAACTCTGAATATTGTGTTGCTGCAGAGATGATGGTAAAGATGGCTTAAAGTTCTACACAAATCCATCATATTTCTTTGATCTGTGGAAAGAGAAAATGCTCCAGGACACTGAAGATAAGAGGAAGGAACGGAAGCAAAAGGTTATTTTTCACTTAAATTTTACTTTCTAACACATAACTAGCATTTATTCAAATGTTTTGACAATGTATGCAGGCCGAAACTATACAGTTATCTATGTTTGTAGGAAATAGGAACATAAGTTCAATTTATTCAATTCAAAACAATCCTATTATTTCACCTCTCAATTTGTGTGGTTTAAGAATCTTAATGCTCCTTTCCTTAATTATAATAAACCTCTGTAAATTTTTGGTTTTATTGAAATATCATTCTGTCTGTGCAGCCACTCCAAATTCTTCTTACAGACCTATGTTTAAAATAGATATGTACCTCATCTTTATACAGCTGGATTCCTTTGCAAAGCAAAGGATACTGGAAGTTTGAAATTAAAACTAAATGCAAGAATACTCACCAGGTCAAGAAGCATCTGGGATGAGGAACAACGTTAGTGGATTAGATCCAAGACTTTTCATTAGACCTAGATCACTTCACAATCATTTGGAATACCCTAGAGTCAGTTCTACTACAATCAGAGTCTCTTCAACGTGATTGAAGAATTTAGACCATTATTTGTAGAACACACACTTTCCTTACCTGTATTGGCTATAATGCAAATCCGGTCCCATTAGTTTAAATGGAGTGCTATTATGAGATTTTCTTATAATGTGAAATCACAGGAGAATGGAACTATGGTGCTATATCAGAACCAACTGTACTATTGGACTCCTCGCTAATATATGTGACCTTAATTCCACAATTTTCTACATATCACTCAGTCACCAAATTTCTTTTGTAGCAGAAACCAATAGATCGTAATAGAGAACCAGACAAAATGCCTAGAGCACCTCAGGATAGACGAAAAGTATGGGAGAAACAGGCACCAGGTCTCGAGCTTGCAGTTGATGGAGATTTTCCACAGAAACACAGAGATAATATCAATGGGCCACCAGTGTATCCTGAACCAAGGTTAGTTTCAATGTTACTTTGAATAATTGGAATCCATATGTAAAATTTGCATATTTTGATATAAATCAAAATGTTGCACAAAGTAGGTATGTTTAGGGTATTGTACTGTAGGTTTTGATTTGCCTCCTGTTAAGCAAAATGGAATGCAGATTGAAGTATGGAAAGTCATTGATATGGCAATGCTTCTTCTGAATGAAAATCACTGTGTATGTTGTGTCGTAAACCGTTGACATCTTTTTTAAAAAAAATTGTTGTTACATAATGCATCGCCTCTGTCATCAAGCCATATCCAAGTCCTTTTGGAAATATTACTACACTTACTATTGAATCCACATTTGAAAAGAAAACAATTTCGGTACTCTGGAAAAAGTAACTGGATATCTGCTTCAAACAAGCCAACATGAAATCACTTATTAGAGCTCAAGGGGTATCCCATTATAGGAAGGATGTGAATGCATTGGAGAGAATGCAGAAGCGATTTACAACTATGGTTCCAGGTGTGAGAAATTTCAGATACGAGGATCGATTGAAGAAGTTGGGTCTTCTCTCCTTGGAGGAAAGAAGGATGAAAGGAGGAGTTCGGAAAGAATTTTTCAAAATCATCAGTAGGCTGGATAGAATAGATCAAGAGAAATTGTTCAGAGGATCAAGAACAAGAAGACACAGATTTGCAATGATTTACAAAATAATAAAATGTGCGATTCTAAAAAAAATTTTTCACAGTAATAATTAGGGTATGGAATGCACTGCCTGGAAGTGTGATAACAGCAGTTCAATTGAGGCATTCAGGAGGGCGGTGGATGGTTATTTCGATAGAAACATTTTACAGGGTATGGGGAAAATGCAGGAGTTAGATACCAGTTAATAATGCTCATTTGAAGAGCTGATGCAGGTACAGTGGGTTCAATGACCACCTCCTATTCTTTAACACCTTTATAATTCTGCAGTTAGCACAATGGGATGAATTACCCTTGTTTTGTGCTCCATGATTCTGTAGATGTTTTGTTACTTCCTGCCTATTCCAATAGAATGAAATGCTAAATTTTTGTTATCAAGATTTATTTGTTTCTTTATACAAACATTGGCAAATCTATCAATTGGTCAATCTGTGAATAATGAATTGCTAAATGATGGTGCATATTATTGCGAAGTTGGGTACAGTATTTGTAAATTGGCAGGCAGAAAGTTAGAATTTGATGTTTGTTTGTAAAATGCTGGGATGGGGGTTGGCGACAGCATTGTGTGGCCCCTGTAAAAGATGGTGCTTTTTCTGTGCTTATAAATGTAAAATGCAAGTACATAGCCTGAACTGAGCCATTTGTGTCAAAAGGCCTTAGAGTCTGCAGGCCAAGCAGCTGTTTTTACCAAGACAACAGTTTTTTGAATTTAGTTAATCACTTTGAACCAGGCACTTAGATACCAAAAATCGATTAAATTTAAATCTGATGGTTTTGACACATAGGGCCAATCCACTTGTAAGAAATACTGATATGTGATCAAGGGTAAAAAAAGAAGGGGGCAGTTGGACAAAGACGCCAGAGCAAGCTGCTATCCATCAGAGCTAACAGCCCTTAGCTCTCAAGAGAGAATCACTGGCTCTCACAATCATCTATGTCTTAGAGGAAGCGCCATCTAAATAATAACGGTGGAGGAAAAGGCATTCCTGACAGAAACAATGACCGAAGAAGACGCAGAACACGCTAGAATTCACGTAACCTGGCTATAATTTCGAGACAGACTAAATTCTGTTTATTCTGTATATGCATGGGACAGCATACCATTAGAATCTTGTTTTATTTGGTATGAGTTAGTAGTTAGAAGGGATTTATTCGGTTTATTTGTTCACTGTTAGAGTTAGATAAATAAATTGTTACTTGTTGATTTTAAAGTGAGTGTCAGGGATTTATTTTATTTAACTACTAGAAGTTGCTGAAGAGCAGGTTACACCACTTTTCTCACACCTTTTTTACAGATTATAGGGTGAGGTGTTCCTCTTTTTGGTTGTTTTGGTTTTAGCTCTTAGAGGGCGGTCAACCTCTGCTTTATAACAATGTATTAGAAAATAATTTTGCTTTTTCTTTGAGGATGGAACCCTGTATTGATCACCTGGATGACCATCTTGACCACCTTGTACAGTCCACAGTACCTTTTAGACACATTAGTGAACATCCTGGTGGAACGAGTGACAAATTGTTTGTTTCAAGACCGCATGAACCACCCCCACCTCCACCAGTACAAACAACAGTTGACATGAAGGCTGTACCACCTGCCTTTGGGTAACTAAAATTCCTGTTTATCTTTGAAAACTGACTTAAGAATTAAATGAGCTTGTAACCCAGCGCTTTGCAATGTTTTCATACAATGGTTTCCCTTCCTGGTGCTGAACTATTACTTCTGATATCCCCCATGAATCTATCAATGACCTATTCCTATTTTGTATCTGTAGGCTGTCATTGGCAACATGATCTGAAAGCATGATATCAGTTTTCATATAGGCACTGAATATCCAGCTGTACCTCAATGCCTTTTAATTCCATTCCTGTTGTTAATTTGTAAGCTGTTATTCAGATCTTATTTCAATCTGTTGCTGTTATAGGCTGGTGGACTGACCTCTGTTGCAGAGGCTGAGCATCAGAGCTCATATACTACCTCCTATCTCCTTCTGGATCGTGACCCCACAATGGAACACCAGGCCATTGTGTCAATTATGGTCACCAGACTCATTTCGTTTAGTGATCTCTTCCCCCACCACTGCCTCCAAGCTGTTAGTATCCCAAACCTGCCCAGCTCATTTCCATTTCCTTCCCCAAATCCACAAAAAAAAACTACCTGGGCAGACCCATTGTTTCTGCCTGCTCCTGCCCCACAGAATTCCTCTCTTCCTACCTTGACTCAGTCTTTTCTGCCTGGTCCAGTCCTTGCCTACTCAGATCTGGGATTCCTCTGAGGCTTTATGCCAATTTCAGAATTACCAATTTGCAGGCTGTAGCCACAGCCTCTTTACCATGGAAGTACAAATCCTTTACACATCCATCCCCCACTAAGATGGTTTCAGGGCACTCCACATTTTCCTGGAACAAAGGCCTGAACTGTCCTCATTCACAACCCCCCTCCTCCACCTGGCCGAGCTCATCCCCACCTGAACAATTTCTCTTTTAACTCCTCCCAGTTTCTTCAGGGCAGAGGGATGGTCATGGGTACCCACATGGGCCTCAGTTATGCCTGTCTCTTTGAGAGTATGTGGAATATTCTAGGTTCTTTCACCGACATATCGAAATCATTGGTGCTGCTTCCCCCTTTCATCCATACTTGGAAGTGTTTATCAATTTCACTTCCAACTTTCACCCCACCCTCACTTTCTCCTTCTGGATTCAATATCGAGTTCAATAACTTTAAGGTTGAGTTCTCCCATTTCCTTGCCCTTAACCCTGCACGCCAGGCCTTGTCGTCACATAGTCTGTTGTTACATACAACCTACTGTTGGCCGCAAACAGTCCCCAATAATAGCTATTCACCCTCCTTGCCAGATTGTTATCCAATCCTTTGTCTGACCAACTGTCCTTCTCTTGCTTTGGGCTCTATCCCCACATCTCATTTATTCCTTACCTCCCTCCCTACCTTTCTGCATATAAACAAACATTTTTATAGACACCATCAGTTCTGAGGAAGGGTCACTGGACCCAAAACATCAACACTGATTTCTCTCCCCAGGTGCTGCCAGACTGCTGAGCTTTTCCAGCAATTTCTGTTTTGGATGTTGTTTCTGATTAACAGCAGTGACAGTTCTTTTGGTTTCTATTTCAATCAATCTGCACACCTATCCTCTATTTAGATCATGTTAAACCTGTACCAGTGTGACTTGAATAGGAAGATCATGTCAAAGATGAAAGCCATTCTAATCTAAAATTTTAACCCTGTTAATCATATACTTCATCCTCAATCCAACTTTTAAGAACTAATATTTTCTCAATAAGTGTACTATTTTGTTCATTAATAGTCCACCTGGTAGCATTAGCATTCACCATCTTCCTTTGACTAGAATGTTTATTTGGATGCATAAGGATGGCAGCTTCATGGAAACTTCCATTTTTAATTTGTATGGCTGCAGATAGAACCTTATTCTTTACAAGTTTGTGTTGATGTCACAGATCAACTTCATTGCTTTATTTTATTCCTGCGTGTGGTTGATAAATATTTGTGTGTTTGACAAATTGACAAATGGTGTAAATTTTGAGTAATTGGCAAGTTGAGTAAATTGCCTTTTCCTTTGTATATTTGGTTTAAGTGTTATAGATATTTGTGTTAAAAATGCATTGGGTTTTCGTTTCAGTTCGAACTCTGATGTAATGGATCATCGACTTAGGTCACCGGCAACAAGCAAGGCAACCGTTTTTGTGAGTCCAGCTATTCCACCTCCCCCTCCCCCACTGCCACCACCACCACCACCTCTTCCTGCTACTGTGTCAGGAGTTTCAGTCAAAGCCACCTCAACACCTCCAATTGCTCCTCCACTGCCGCAGCCAATGGTATCTGTTCCACCAGCTACACCTCTTCAGATTGCCCCTGGAGTACTTCATCCAGCTGCTCCTCCTGTGGCCCCTCCATTAATCAAACCTTCCCTTCCAGTTTCTGTCACAGCACCTGGGGTTGATATGATGACAACCTTTCCAGCTCAGACAAATGAAGGACAGGGACTTCCTCCGCCACCACCACCACCACCTCCACCACCACCACCTCCCCCATCTGGACCACGATCCTTTTCTCCACTTCTTGGAGGACCTGTCCCACCACCACCTGGACCCCCTCCTCCACCAACCTTTGGTTCTAGACCTCCTGTTCCTTCAGTCCCACCATCATCTCCTTCTCAAGCACATCCAGGATCTGAAGCCAAACGGCATCCATCTTCTCTGCCAGTGATCAGTGATGCTCGAAGTGTTTTGCTTGAAGCAATACGCAAGGGTGAGTCCATGTACACTCGGGTGAAAGTGACATTTTTTACAATATTTTGAAAATGGATTGTTATGTCAGCATATTTGGAAATGTGAATAAATAGCCAAGTCTCTTTATAATGAGTTTTATACGTGTGGTCATCGAGTAATGCTTTTGGCACCTTCTATTTTTTATCCTAATGCTACTTATGGTGGCTTCATCCCAAAGCACATCAGGTTACATGTGAACACTGAAAAGCCTCTGCTCTAATTCCCACCAGGTCTTCTCTCTGATGTAACATACTGCTTATCCAGCATTCAATATTCAATAATCAGAGCTTTCCTCCATTAAATACTGGGAAGACTTGTGGCAGTTGTCCTTGGGCTCTGCCATAAATTATGGTTCCTGATCCCCCTCTCTTTCCATCTGTATCTCTGGCAGCTGAATGATGGAATTGTATTTTACTCTGAGAAGATGTTCTGAACAGATTGTATGCTTACCTACTTCCACTTCCGTTATTTTGGCTTAGTTTGACCATGCCTCAGCTCGCCTGCTGCAGCCCTTATTCATACCTTTGATACCTTTAGACCTAATTATTCTAATACTCTACTGTCTACCATGCAACATATACCTGTGCTCATCTAAACCTCTGCTCCTATATTAACAATCGCAGTCATGTTCACCCATCACATCGGGGTTGTCTACACCAGATCCTTAAATGTACTTTCATGTTTTTAATGTTAAACCCTTTTTTTTTTTTAATCCTTGAAAGAGTCCTTTCCTGAATCTCTCATCCATTTATTTGAAAATCTTAAAGATATCATTTATGTCCTCCCACTCCTCCTCTCCTTATAAATCTGGCTGTCTAAATTCAGAAATTAACTTATTGCGTTCCTCTTGTCTTTCTGCAACCTTTCTGTAATATGAGACAAAGAATGAATGTGCTATCAAAAGCTGCATTAAAATGTTTTTAATGGGGGGGGATCCAAGATGGCGGCGATCTAGGGGGATCATGTTGCAGAGCTCTGCACCGCAGCACAAGCGGGATGAATTTCTAACCCACCCAACCTGGACTATTACGATATCCTGGGATTCTGGAAAGGCCGTGGAGTCCTGGAAATTGTGAAAAATCAACTTATCTGCATTTTTGCCATCCAGAGATGCTGAAGAGGGAGGAGGGGCATCCGAGACCAGGCCCGCGGCCTAGCCTGCTGAATCCTTGGACTCTATTACCTACTAGGCCATGGTGAAGGAGCTTCATGAAATCTCAAGAGATATTGGGTAAGCAGATAGAGGAGAAGCTTGCCTCGATCTCTATCATGCTGCAGAAGCATGAACAGCAACTGGGAGACCTGGAAAAGAGGATGGATGAGATTGAACATAGAGTCACAGTTCCTCCAAGTATAGGATCCAAGCCCTGGAGATGCAGGTCTATAATTTGCGTGACCAAGTGGATGATCTTGAGAACAGAGCAGGAGAAAGAATATTTGGGTCATCGGTCTGCCGGAGGGTAAGGAAGGTAAGTATCCGGTGGAATTTGATGGAGGACTGGTTGCCAAAGTTCCTTAACTTGAAGGCTGGAATGAGAGGCTTGAAGATCAAGAGGGCTCACTGGGTCACGGCGCAGAGATCAAGTCTGGGCCAATGTCCTTGCCCCCTCTCAGTGCGGTTTCATCATTATAGAGATAAGGAGAGAATTGTGGAAGCTTCCAGAATCCAGGGGAAGGATCTGAAGGCCCTAATTTACGAGGGCTCTAAGATCATGTTCTTCCAGGACTGCAGTGGTGGTGATCCAGAAAAGAAAATCCCATGATGGTGTCAAGAGAAGACTGAGGGAGCTTGGGTTCCAGAACTCAGAGGTATCCGGCAGTGCTTCGGTTCACCTTAAATGAATCTGTACATCTCCTTGACACATCGGAGAAGGCAAGAGACTTTGTGGAAAAATTAACCTAATCTGAACAATTTAGTATATACAAATAGCAGTGTTGTTTGTGTATGTCTTTGTTTTTTTTTAAAAACAGAGCAAGTCCAGTTGGGACTTTCTTTTCCTTTTTATTTAATTGATAATCTGGTTTAAACTATGTTTGGCGGCGGTTGCGATGTGTACTTTCAATTTCTAAATTGTTATACCAAAGGACGGGAGGGGTATTTACCTCTTTTTTCTTTGTTTTTTAAAAAATGTCTTTATTCATATTGCTATTCCATGGCGTATTTTCTTTCTTTTCTGCTTGTGTTTGTGTTGTGGCTCTAGCTAGGAGGAGGGAAAATGGTTGGGATGGCTAGATCTTAAAAATGTGTTGCTGGAAAAGCACAGCAGGTCAGGCATCATCAAAGGAGAAGAAGAATCGATGCTTATGCCCGAAACGTCGATTTTCCTTCTCCTTTGATGCTGCCTGACCTGCGCTTTTTTCCAGCAACACATTTTTAAGCTCTGATCCCCAGCATCTGCAGTCCTCACTTTCTCCTGGGATGGCTAGATGCCTACTTACGGGCAGTTTATACCCGGTTCAGGTATTTAAATGCCAGGGCTGCAGTCTCGGCAGCGGGATGGGAAGTTGGGCTTCAGGATGGGTAGTTGCCTGTTTTGGGCAGGGGGTGAGTTGCCCTCTTCAGCGTCATTGGTGCTTTATATGGGTTTTTGTTGTATATAATCTTTGATAGGTTTGTTAAATGTAGTGGTTTTAGTTTGTGGTTTTTATGCTGGATGGATCATGTGACACTAAGGCTCAGTGATTTGAGCTCCTCCTCTCTAGAATTTAAATGTTACTGCAGAAGGTTTTGGCTTATGACTTGATTAAATGGTGTACCTGGAATATCAAGGGGAGTCACTCACCAATTAAGAGGAAGAAGTCACTTTTGAACCTTCGAAAAGAGAAGATGGATATTGCTTTGTTACAGGAGGCACACTTGGATGATAGGAAGCATTTGAAACTACAGCAGAATGGCTTTGATTGGGTTTACTTTTCATCTTTTAATACCAGAAGTAGGGGTGTGACTATATTTGTTAGGAGGTATCTCCCATTTAAGTTGCTAGAGTATGTTAAAGACACTCACCAGAGGTTTGTAATTCTTAAAGCCCTGATGAATGGAGAAGAATATGATGTTTTAAATGTTTATTGCCCTCCGGCCCATTCCCTCAAATTTTTGGTAAATGCGTTCTTTAACTTGATTAGTTTCGAGCCCTGGCATATCATTATAGGGGGAGATTTTAACTGTCTCATGGACTGGACAATAGACAGGTTGCCCAAACGCCCCCAGATACCCTCTGTATAAACTAAACAATTAGTGGATCTGTGTGTGGAGTTAGGGTTGGTGGACATCTGGAGGCATCTCCATCTTACAGGCAGGGACTTTACATTTTTTTCCAATCCACACTGATGTCACACCATGATTGATTTATTTTCTGACCCCTGTGGCAACCCTGGACTTGGTGGCATGTGGAAGATTGGTAATATTACCTTCTCTGATCAAGCTCCACTGTTGGTTAAGATTAAGGATGTTACAGTGGGTTCGAGGCACTGGCGAATGGATCTCTTTATCCGCAAGGATAAGAAGTTTGTGGAGTAATTTTCTAGGGAGTTTGTGGAGTAATTTTCTAGGGAGGGTATTCCTAGACATTAACTTAGGCTCAGTTTGTAGCCCATCCGTCCTTTGGGAAACTGCCAAAGTCTATGCCAGGGGCTAGTCTTTTCCTACTCTGCCAGTAGGAAATGGTAGAGAGGTGAGCAGCAACATCTCCTTGAAGCACAGTTGAAGGCAGCCAAAAAGGCTGACTTTGACAGGCCCTGGGTCAAACTACAGGGGATTATGGTGCTGCAATCTGCATTGAATTCCATGCTCACGCAGACAGCAATGAAGGAGCTTACTTTTACAAAGCAAAGGTTATAGGAGCATGGTGACAGGCCGGGCAAATACTTAGCATATCTCACCAGGAAAAGGAGTGCCCCTCAAGCCGTTACAGCAATTAGGGAAGGGTCTGGGAACCTAACATGTGACTCCAAAATGATTGATGTGGCATTTCAGCAATTTTACTCTGTTATACCAATCTGAGGGTTGTGAGGAGGGGTGGGCTAAGTGGAGTCCCTTTTTTTTTGAGGATCTGAAGCTCCCGGGTGTGACCCCCGAACAAGAGTCTTTTCTCAATGCCCCCTTATCAGAGCAAGAGGTGCAGGAGGCTGCGAAGCAGCTTCAGAGTGGAAAGGCGCCTGGTCCTGACGGACTTCCCAGCGAATTCTATAAGGAATCTATAAACATATTGTCAGGTCCGATGCTTAATATGTTTAATGACTCCTACAGCCATGGTCCTCTCCCGCCACCTCTGAGAGAGGCCAATGTTTTGTTTATCCTTAAAAAGAAAAGGAAGGTCCCGGAGGACTCTGCTTCGTACAGGCCCATTTCACACTTAAATGTGGACTTTAAAATTACATAAGATGTTGTTGTACGTGGGCGATGTCCTAATTATTTTGTCAAATCCAGCAGTTTCAGTGCCTTGCCTGATACAATGCATCTGCGCGTTTGGCGCCTTTTCGGAGTATAAGATTAATTTTGCAAAATCAGAGGCTATGCCTATGATGGTCTTATGAAGGTGCTAGGTCTTGAGGGCGAATATCAATTCCCATTTAAGTGGTTACAAGGTGGGTTTTGTGTATTTGGGCATGTTCATTACTCCAGTTCTGGATTGGCTGTTCAAAGCCAATTTTGTTCAATTATTTGACAAAATCAAACAAGACCTTCAAAGATGGGAGTCACTTCCGGTCTCATGGTTGGGTCGGATAGCGCTTATTAAGATGCATGTTCTCCCTCGTTTGTTATACCCTATATGGATGGTCCCCCTGATTTTCAATAAACAAACATTTAGGAGATTGAATGGCTGGTTCAGCTCTCTTATTTGGCATCGTAAGCAGCCCCTCATTAAATTAGCTAAACTTCAATTGCTCCACAATTTGGGGTGGAGTAGATCTCAGACATTAAAAGCTACCAACTGAGCTCGCTTTTATCCTATGTGAGTGATTGGGCCTCTGGGGGCCCTCTTTCATTATAGTTAGATATCAAAACATCCCAGGCAAGATGCCCCCTTACTAGCTTGCTGTTTTTGGACAAAATGAGGACAATTAGGGAATATTGCTATAACCCAATAGTTATCAATACTGTTAAAGCATGGAGGGCAATTCGGCAGAGGGGTGGCAATATTGGCAAAACATCTTCTCTTACACCTATCGTGGGTATGCTGGGTTTTCAACGGGGCTGTTAGATTCAGGATTCAAATGTTGGGCAGCTAGGGGTGTGTCTTGCATGGGCAGTTTATTTGAGGAAGGCGCAATATTGTCCTTTGATCAGTTAGCATGGAAATGCTAACAGGGACCTCTTTTGTTTTTTTTCAAGTTAGGGATTTTATTCAAAAAAAAATTACACTTGACTGATCCCTACAAATCTGACAGAGGAGGATGCTCAGTGCTGAGAGTACACTTTCCGTCAGCACTTCATATCATCAATTGGGGGCGTGCTCCCTCAGATAAAGATGTGGGAGAGAGAGCTAGGTTTTGAGATCTCCTCAGAGGCATGGGAAAATATTTGGGAAAACGCAAGAAAGATATCAATTTGCAATAAGACTCATGATTTACAGTTGAAGATTCTCACAAGGTCCACTTGGCTCCAGACCATATGTCAAAACCAGAGGTATCTTCAACATGTCCCAAATGCAAGGCCTGTATGGGCACTCTTCACATTGTCTTTGGTCCTATAGTAGGCTTCAAACATACTGGAGCGCTGTGGCGGGTGCAATAGAGAGGATTTAGGGTGTCAGGGTGGAGAAGGACCCAATCTCTCGTCTTTTGGGCCTGTCTAGTGTGTTCCCTGCAGTTGCGCATAAGAAAAAACTTTTCAACATCCTCATTTTCTGCGCAAGAAGGAATATCTTGCTAGGTTGGGTATCTGAGCCTGTCGGGTTGGCAGAAGATTGTAATGGAGCATATCCCCTTGGATTTTCTCACCAGTATCGTACACCACAAAATTGAGAATTTTTATAAGACATGACAGACCTTTTTAGAATGCCTGGGCACAGATTTATCTGCCACATTAACAAGGGCTTTTATATAGCCGTAACAATTGTGTTTTACAACTCCAATATCTAGGAGGAGGAACAGCGAATGTATGAGTGTCTAATTTGGCTGAGTTGAGTTATTACTATCTATTAGTTTGTTGGTTATTATTTATTTAGTTAAATAGTTGGGATTTCTTATATATTTTTCTATATATCTTTCTACTTTTGTACATGAGGGCAGGTTGGGTTATTTACTTTGTGTTTTGTATTTGAACTATATGGTTTTATGCTTGTAATATTAAAAAAAAATTCAAAATATATTAATGTTTTTAAAAATTGTACATATTTTGATAGTTGTAAATATTCATTGTTCAAAAATTTGAAAAACCAGTTTAAAGTTGTTTCACACTGCTACTAGATAGTGATGATATAGGTATCATTTTCTGCTAATAGGATACAGCTGTCATCCAAAATGCTGCCTGCTACACAATTGAGCGACATCATGTGCAAGATGCAGTGCTGATGTGATGTGAGCTTTGAATGCTGCAGGTCCAATGACTGACTCATACCAGCTCATACTTAACTAGTCCATGTGTGCTAAAGTCCGAGCAGAACATCTACTGTTAGATTTGATTCCATGACTGGGCAACACTTTCTTGAACAATCCTAAGTGCACCAATAGGTTAACTAAAAGTAATTTAAGATTTGTTCCTATCATAATATGGCTCATTTTTGCAACTGCTAAAAGATACATACATTCCTGGCTGTTCCCTATAAATAAAAGGAATATGTTCAAGGCTTGTGCCATTTTTGAATTACACAAAAGTATTGGCAAAAATTCTCCATTGCTTTCTCCACTGACATCATTTCAACTAATTAAAGTCAACGTGGCATGCAATCAACATTTTTGCATTTGTTCTGATAAATATTTGATGAAAAATCGAGCATCACGAGTCTCTTTTTCAGCAATATTAAATATTTGTTCACCTTCCTATTTTAACCATAGGTCAGATTGCAGAGTAGTGCACAATGTCACTTTCCATTCCAGATTTCAAGAGAGACAATACAGGGAGTAAAAAGGTTTCAGGATGTTATTCACTGTGTTTTGGGATTTTGACTGTCACTGGAAGACTGTGCTTCAATTAAAGATCTTTACCGTGTCATCTTCATTCCTGATTTGAGCAAAGGCATGTTATAGTTGACATACTTGATTTGCAGTTGTATTCTTGCTCTGCTTCCCTCAATCAGGATGATCAAAAATGATTGCTCATTAATTCAACTGGCTGCTTTGTGCATGTATCAGGGATGGGATGGTGGTGCATCTATGTGTTGGAAACAATGTTCTCTTTAAAATGTCGCTGCTTTGCACAGTTTTTTCAGCACACCGTCCCTTTAATTTTATCAAAAAACAATATTTGTGTAATACATTTTGGGCTGCTGCAAAGCTGTGCACCAATGCAGCTTAGCAGGAGCAGTGCTTGGACATCAGTTGAGTGTATTGCACATGAAGTGAGCCAGCATGGCTTTTTGTGCACTCATTTTTACCCTAATTAATGGCCGCTAGCATTTCTTCTATTTGTGTGGAAACCTGAAAAACAAAATATTCAAGTTTATGGGTACATTTGTTGGTTTTTTTCTCTTAAATTTATATTTATGGATGTATAATGATATAGGTGAAGCCAGGCATATTGATTGTATCTTGAACATGGGTTTACACAAACTTAATTCAGATAGAAAATGCTATTATTCTATAATAGCAATTTACTATCAAATTGTGTGTCTGAAACTTTATTACTATAAATGCTGTGGAGTAGGTTTACGTTTTAGATTAGACAAAATCTAATGCTTTCTTCAGTATTTCAAAATACACCGCATCCTCATCTAATAAAAACTTAATAGAATAATAAATTATTGGCATAATTAAGTATTTGAAAAATCTGTATCTTATTCTTTGATAGGCATTCAACTTCGCAAGGTTGAAGAGCAACGTGAACAGGAGGCAAAGCATGAACAAGTTGGAAATGATGTGGCAACCATTCTCTCTCGACGTATTGCAGTGGAGTACAGTGACTCTGAGGATGATTCTGAATTTGATGAGGTGGACTGGCTGGAATAGTGCAACAGACTAACTTGTGCACTGTGGAGTTTGCTTTGACATTCATTGGGGCACTCCATAGGAATGCATCCACATTTCATAGTTGCGGGGAGGGGGGATTGTTTTTGTATTTGTAAGACTACAGCATTAACTGGTACACTTGATAGTTTGCTGAGATGGAGAGTCATTTTTGGTTCATTTCACCTTGCATCGTTTTTTTTAAATTCAAACTAGGTGTTCTTGTGTTGGTCACAGTTCTGTGGAGAGATTTGTTTTGTATGTTTATAGAACAAAAACAAACCACTAAGTATTAAAAATGGGTCACTGTACTATTCTACAGATCCCATTTTCAGAATCTTGTGCTTTATCTGAGTGCACTGGACTTTGAGAGAAAATATTTGTACCCAAAGTTGAAGAGCAGCTCTGATTTATACAATAAAGCACATTAGAAATGCTATTTGTAAGCTAGGTCTTGCACTATAGTTGTTTCAGATGTGAAGAGACAACACACCCTTGTAGAAAACATTGCCTAAATTAGAACTGTTTATCAACCATATGCACTAATATTCCATCATGAGTAAATGGACTGCCTGTAATAAATAGAAGTCATTGATACATTGTGGTGACTTGCCTTACTCCAATATTAATATTTTAAATAAGACTTCTTTTTGGTTGAATGTACTATTTTGCCTGCACATTGTGTTCATCTGTGAAAACTACTGATTAGAAGACATTGCATTACCTATTTAACTGCAAGTGATACAAAAATAACAGTTTTCCTGGTATTTGCTGTATTTAATAATAAATCAAAATTTGTTTGAAATCAGCTTTTCAAGTGACTGCATTGCACTTCAAAATCCAGAGACCTTTCTAATTTTTTGGGATTTAGTTCTGGTTCCTGTTTTATTGATCACATGATAATTCCGAAGTTTGCTTCAAATATTATTTTACTAACGTGTTTTAACTGAGGTTAAATAAAGTAATGAAACATGCTGGCCTAAATTTATTCAATTTAAAATTGACCCAGCTACCTTTGAGGTTAGTCAGTCTGGAAATAGCATTAAAAAGGAAGGACAGTCTTTCATCTAAGATGCTGCTAAAAGGTATGTTATCATGAATGGATTAATATGTAGTCTGTCTATTGCATCCAGCGATTGAATTTTCAAAATGTAGCTGTAACTGAACATATTACCACTGCTTTTTAAAGACTTTCAAAAATATTATGCTCTAATTTATAAAGTTCTTTCTGGGCCATCCTACGTTTTTTGGAGAGATGTAAGAGGTTGAAGGTGATGGAGTGGTGCTGCAGCTACAATATTAGAGAATTCAATTTGAATTTGACCCTCCCTAGTTGATGGACTGGCTGCCAATTTTGCTTATTCTAGATTATCCTATGAAATAAGTGCTGAATATTGGTAAGTATAAGAATCGGAACGCCAGTGCAACTTTGCGAGCATGATCACTGTTTTTCTTTGCTGAAGCTCTCAGCTTCTGGTACTTACCATGTTTCCTACTCAGAAGGGCAATGTCAGTAGAGAAACATATTATAAAAGCATATGAAGTTTATAAACAAAGTGCAGGTATGTTAAACATGAAACTTTCTAAATGTGCTTTTAGCTATTTCCATTATTTTTGTCATCTTACTCTCTGCATAAAAAGTAGGAATTGGAGTAATGCCTACAAACTGCAGAGAGTAGGCCTAACGATACCGCAAGTGGAATTAAAAATTACAGTGAGAAATTTCAACATGAGAAAATGTTCCGTTACCAGTTGGGCTTTTTGCCTTCCTCCATGTTTTTTTTTCATTAATTATTACCTTTATTTAGCCTTTTCACAAAATTGGCAAAGCAACATTCAACCAATGTAAGGCATCTTGCTTTGTGCTGCTTCAGAAAATTAGCCCAGACCAATTTTTATCACATTATTCCCCACTTATTTTTATGTCTGTTTGGTCACACTCTCTAATAAGACCATTAGATCAGATTTTGTTTGAAATAGTTTAACAAGGTGTTGAGACTATAACTTATTTGAATGCTGTTGCTTTCAAGCATTCTGTATATTAAATTGGGAATGGGAAGGATACAAAAGAGAAAAAAATAGATTAATCAGCGTGAAGAAGGCTCATCACTACAAACACTGACGTTAACTAGTTGGGCTGAATGACCTATTGTCGTGATGTAGATTCCCTTAATTCAGAATAATGGAACAACTTAATGGGATTCTATCCCCAAAGCACAGGCAAAAATTGAAAAATATTTAATAAAAATGGTCATGACATATGAATCAATTGCTATAAAACTGCATAGCCTTGCACTCAACAAGTCATAAGTATACAGTCAAATAATGCAAGACCATAGCTAAACATACGTAATATACATGATTATAACTCATTTGCAAAGCTCAAATTTTGACAAGTTTGTAATGTCTCTAATTGTGATTGTTATTTCCAGTAAAATGGGATCATTAACAATTTCTTAAGTAGAAATAATTGCATGGTGCAATTGTGATTCAATACTTATACAAAGGGGAACTATCTCAAATATTTAGCATATGAAACTCTCTCAAATTGTTTGGGATTTAATTTAATCTGCTCTGCCATCAGTTATTGGTTTATGTAATGACTTGGAACTTTGGTAAAGGATGTAATTAATACAAAGAACAAAATTCAATAACTGGGAAAATGCAAAATACATTTTAATGGTTAAAAGAATTTGGCAGTCAGCTAATAGTCACATCACTGCAGGCAACTCTATTTCCACATATATATTAAATACGTCTGACTTGGGAAAAGGACAATTACGCCACTTTATGATTTTATTTCTCACATAAAATTTTAATAAGCTCATTTTATCAAATTAAACATGTAATTCCACTTTTGTTCAACTTCTTCAATTTGACTCAATGGTAGATTCACTCGAATCAATGTCAGATGGTTGTTTTAAAAAATCGCTTCAAAACTTGAATGCATAGTATCAACTAGCATTGAGTTCTGAGGTGTCACATTGTTTATTTCAGATTTTAAGACTAAGATTATGTCTACTCAGGTGGATCCATTATATCCTTACTGTACTTAAATGTAGGCCAGGATTCTGGGGTACCTCTATTGCTGAAGCAACATTACCAAAACATTAAGCTACTAATTCTCAATTTTGGTTTTAGATTTGAAATTAGCTCATTCCTGAAATGTCATAACTACTGCATAATTCCATATATAGTCAAACTCTTCAATTTGGCTAAATAATACCAGTTTCATCGTCAAAAGGTTGCAGATATAAGCAGTGCTTCAGAACTTGATAATTGATAATGACTGACGCTGCGTTCTGTGTGCGCGCTTGAATTAAACATAGCTGTATTAACTAGACTTCATAAGTAGTTAATTAAATGTGAAACATTTTAGGTGTTCAAAGAGTGCAAAAGACATCATATAAAAACAGATATTTTAGGTGTTGGAGGTGATTTCCCTGAATTCCAGGAGCAACAATTACTGTTTTGTATGTTGTTGCATTGTTTTGGAACTTTTGGAGAAAAAAAAGTCAAAACAACAGCAATTTTAAAAGGGAGTGGAACAGACCATAGGCAGCATGTGATCAGGTCAATGCAGGAGACAGAGAAAGAAATCCACACTGCTAACTGACACAGCAGTGAACCTGCACAGTTACTGCCTTTGTTGTTGAATTCACGTATCGCTGGACATCAAAATGTATCTAGGAAAATTAACAAACAGTGAAATTCACGCCTGATCATGGAGAAAGCTGTTTGGGAGAGGTCGCAGCACTGAAATAGATAAGTGAAAAGTTTTAAGTATAGCCTTGCTGAAAATCTACAATAGTGAGTAGAATGGGTTCTTCCTTGATTATATGTTTTATTGAGTTATGTTTTTTGATTAAACTCAAAAATATAAGCTGCATTAAGTTAGCTTGGAGCAGTGTTTTGTAGAGAAATAAGATGGAGCTATTTTCTGGGTCTGTAGACTGGAAGAAGCAAAAATGACCCTTAGTAGAGTGATATGCTCTTGTCGGATATGGGAGTTTAGGAAGGGTTTGTGCAATTGAGGATTATATCTGCAATAAATGCCATTGGTTGCGAATCCGATCAAATTGAATGGATCAGTTGGAGCGACAGAGGCAATGAGGAATTTACAACAGCAAAGGGCTTTGATGGATGGTAGTTATAGGAGGGAGAAAAGTTGCATGTACAGTCACATAGATGGGTTAATTTCAGGAAAGGTAAGAAGGGTAGGCAAGTAGTTTGAGTCTTCTGTGGCTATCTGCATTTCAAATGTGTGCTGTTTTGGGGAAATTAGGGGGTAGTGGATTCTCAGGGAAATGGAGCATGAACAGCCAGGTTTCTGGTATTGAGACTGGCTCTAATACACTGAAGGGTACATCATGTTCTAAAATATTGATTGTGTTAGGAGACTCTAATCAGAGGCACAGACATTTCTGTGGCCAGCAGCAAAAAATCAGAATAGTGTGTTGCCTCCCTGGTGCCAGGATCAAGGATGTCTCTGAGAGGGTGCAGAATGTTCTTATTGGGGAGAGGGGCCAGCAGGAGGTAATTGTCCACATTGGAACCAATGACACAGGAAGGGAAAAGGAAGAGATTCTGATGGGAGAATACATAGTTAGGCAGGAATTTAAAAAGGAGGACCTCGAAAGTATTAATATCTGGATTACTGCCGGTGCTACAAGCTAGTGAGAGTAGGAATAGGAGGAAAGAGCAGATGAATTCATAGCTGAGGAGCTGGTGTATGGGAGAAGGATTCACATTTTTGGATCATTGGGATCTCTTCTGGGGTAGAAGTGACCTGTACAAGAAAGATGAATTGTACCTGAATTGGAAGGGGACCACTATACTGGTAGGGAGATTTGGTATAGCTGCTTGGGATGACTTGAATGAGTAAGGAAATGGGTGGACACAAGGAGACAGTAAGGAAAGAGATCAATCTGAGACTGGTACAGCTGAGAAAAGAAACAAGTCAAATAGGGCAGGTATGGATAAAGCAGAGAACAAGGTAGGACTGAAATTAAACTGCATTTATTTCAATGCAAGAGGCCTGACAGGGAAGACCGATGAACTCAGGGCATGGTAAGGACCATGGGATTGGGATATCATAGCAATTACAAAAACGTGGCTTAAGGGTGTACGGGACTGGCAGCTTAATGTTCCAGGATACAAATGCTACAGGAAGGACAGATTACAACAGGATCTGGACCAGATGGGCCAATGGGCTGTGAGTGGCAGATGGATTTTAATTCAGATAAATGCGAGGTGCTGCATTTTGGGAAAGCAAATCTTAGCAAGACTTATACACTTAATGGTAAGGTCCTAGGGAGTGTTGCTGAACAAAGAGACCTTGGAGTGCAGGTTCATAGCTCCTTGAAAATGGAGTCACAGGTAGATAGGATAGTGAAGAAGGTGTTTGGTATGCTTTCTTTTATTGGTCAGAGTATTGAGTACAGGTGTTGGGAGGTCATGTAGCGGCTGTACAGGATATTGGTTAGGCCACTGTTGGAATATTGCATGCAATTCTGGTCCCCTTCCTATCGGAAAGATGTTGTGAAACTTGAAAGAGTTCAGAAAAGATTTACAAGGATGTTGACAGGGTTGGAGGATCTGAGCTACAAGGAGAGGCTGAACAGGCTGGGGCTGTTTTCCCTGTAGCTTCGGAGGCTGAGGGGTAACCTTAGAAGTTTACAAAATTATGAGGGGCATGGATAGGATAAATAGGCGAAGTCTTTTCCCTGGGGTCAGGGAGTCCAGGACTAGAGGGCATAGGTTTAGGGTGAGCGGGGAAAGATATATGAGACACCTAAGGGGCAACTTTTTCTCGCAGAGGGTAGTACGTGTATGGAATGAGCTGCCAGAGGATGTGGTGGAGGCTGGTACAATTGCAACATTTAAGAGGCATTTGGATGGGTATATGGATAGGAAGAGTTTAGAGGGATATGGGCCGGGTGCTGGCAGGTGGGACTAGATTGGGTTGGGATTTCTGGTCGGCATGGACAGGTTAGACCGAAGGGTCTGTTTCCTTGCTGGTACATCTCTATGACTATGACGCTATGACAGAAAGGGAGACTAGACAGCAGGGGAAGTGGCGTTTTTGATAAGGAATAGCATTACAGCTGTACTGAGAGAGTATATTCCCAGAAATACATCCAAAGAAGTTATTTGGGTGGAACTGAGAAATAAGTAAGGGATGATCCCCTTATTGGGATTTTGTTATGTAGACCCCTAATAGTCAGCAGAAAATTGAGAAATAAATTTGTAAGGAGATCTCTGTTATCTGTGAGAATAATAGAGTAGTTATGGTAGAGGTTTTACCTTTCCAAATGTACACTTGGACTGCCATAGTGAGAGGAGTTTGTTAAGAGTGTACAAAAAATGTTTCTGATTCAGTATGTCCATGTACCTACGAGAGACAGTGCAAAGCAGGCAGGTGATTGAGCTTTCAGTGGGGGAGCACTTTGGGGCACTGGTGACCACAATTCTATTAGTTTTAAAATAGTGATGGAAAAAATAGACAGATCTAAAAGTTGGAGATCTAAATTGGAGGAAGGCTAATTTTGACGGTATTAGGCAAGGACTTTCAAAAGCTGACTGGGGGCAGATGTTCGCAAGTAAAGGGACGGCTGGAAAATGGGAAGCCTTCAGAAATGAGATAACGAGAGTCCAAAGACAGTATATTATGTTAGGGTGAAAGGAAAGGCTGGTAGGTGTAGGGAATGCAGGATGACTAGAGAAATTGAGGGTTTTTGTTTAAAAAAAAAGAAGCCTATGTCAGTATAGACAGGATAGATTGAGTAAATCCTTAGAGTATAAAGGCAGTAGGAATATTTTTAAGAGGGAAATCAGGAGGGCAAAAAGGGGACATGAGATAGCTTTGGAAAATAGGGTTAAGAAGAATCTGAAGGGTTTTTACAAATACATTAAGGACAAAAGGGCAACTAGGGAGAGCGTAGGGCCCCTGACAGGCCGCCTACTTGCGGAGCGATTCAGAGAGCACCTCTGGGCCACCCGGACGAACCAACCCAACCACCCTGTAGCACAGCATTTCAACTCCCCCTCCCACTCCACCGAGGATATGCAGGTCATTGGACTCATCCACCGCCAAACCACAACAACGCGACGGTCGGAGGAGGAGCGTCTTATCTTCCGACTGGGAACCTTCCAACCACAGGGGATGAACTTGGACTTCACCAGTTTCTTCATCCCCCCTCCCCCCACCTTGTCTCAGCCGAATCCCTCCAGCCCGGCACCGCCTTCCTGACCTGCAGTCTTCTTCTTGACCTCTCCGCCTCCATCCTACTCTGACCTATCACCCTCACCTTGACCTCTTTCCACCTATCACATTTCCAACGCCCCTCCTCCAAGTCCCTCCTCCCTACCTTTTATCTTCTCCTGCTGAACACTCTCTGCTCATTCCTGAAGAAGGGCCTGTGCCCGAAACGTCGAATCTCCTGTTCCCTGGATGCTGCCTGACCTGTTCCAGCAATAAAGTTTCAACTCACCCCTGAAAGATCAGCAAGGCAGCCTTTGTGTGGAGCCGTAGGAGATACTAAATGAGTATTTTGCATCAGTGTTTACTGTGGAGAAGGACATGAAAGATATAGAATGGAGAGAAATACATGGTGACATCTTGGAAAATGTCCAAATTACAGAGGAGGACGTGTTGGATGTCTCAAAATACATAAAAGTGGATAACTCCTCAGGATCCTATCAGATGTACCCTAGAACTCTGTGGGAAGCTAGGGAAGTGATTGCTGGGCCCCTTGCTGAGATATTTGTTATCATCGATAGTCACAGGTGAGGTGCTGGAAGACTGGAGGTTGGTTAACGGGGTACCATTATTTAAGAAGAGTGGTAAGGACAAGGCAGGGAACTATAGACCAGTGAGCCTGACGTCAGTGGTGGGCAAGTTGTTGGAGGGAATCCTGAGGGACAGGATGTACATGTACTTGGAAAGGCAAGGACTAATTAGGGATAGTCAACATGGCTTTGTGCTTAGGGAATCATGTCTCATGAACTTGATTGAGCTTTTTGAAGAAGTAACAAAGAGGATTGATGAGGGCAGAGTGGTGAACATGATCTATATGGATTTCAGTAAGGTGTTTGACAAGGTTCCCCATGGAAGACCGGTTAGCAAGGCCAATACAAGAGAACTAGCCACTTGGATACAGAACTGGCTCAAAGGTAGAAGACAGAGGGTGGTAGTGGAGGATTGTTTTCAGACTGGAGGCCTCTGACCAGTGGAGTGCCAAAAGGATCAGTGCTGGGTCCACTACTTTTCAACATTTATATAAATGATTTGGATGCGAGCATAAGAGGTACAGTTAGTAAGTTTGCAGACAACATCAAAATTGGAGGTGTAGCAGACAGCGAAGAAGGTTACCTCAGGTTGCAACAGGATCTTGATCAGATGGGCCAATGGGCTGAGGAGTGGCAGATAGAGTTCAATTTAGATAAATGCGAGGTGCTGTATTTTTAGATTAGATTCCCTACAGATTAGATTCCCTACAGTGTGGAAACAGGCCCTTCGGCCTAACAAATCCACACCAACCCTCCGAAGAGTAACCCACCCCGACTGCTTCACCTAAAACTATGTTCTAGATTAGAGTGGTGCTGGAAAAGCACAGCAGTTCAGGCAGCATCCAAGGATCAGGAAAATTGACGTTTCAGGCAAAAGTCCTTCATCAGGAATAACCTATTCCTAATGAAGGGCTTTTGCCCAAAACGTCGATTTTCCTGCTCCTCGGATGCTGCCTAAACTGCTGTGCTTTTCCAGCACCACTCTCATCTAGAATCTGGTTTCCAGCATCTGCAGTCCTTGTTTTTACCTCACAACTATGGACAATTTAGCATAGCCAATTCACCTAACCTGCACACCTTTGGAATGTGGGAGGAAACCGGAGTACCCAGAGGAAACCCACGCAGACACTGGGAGAATGTGCAAACTCCACGCAGTTGCCCAAGGCTGGAATTGAACCTGGGACCCTGGTGCTGTGAGGCAGCAGTGCTATCTTAGCAGGACTTATACACTTAATGGTAAGGTCCTCTGGAGTGTTGCTTAACAAAGAGACCTTAGAGTGCAGGTTCATAGCTCCTTGAAGATAGAGTCACAGGTAAATAAGATGTGAAGAAGGCGTTTGGTATGCTTTCCTTTATTGGTCAGAGCAGTGAGTATAGGAGTTGGGATGTCATGTTGCAGCTGTACAGGACATTGGTTAGGCCACTTTTGAAATATTGCTTGCAATTCTGGTCTCCTTCCTACTGGAAGGATGTTGTGAATCTTGAAAGGGTTCAGAAAAGATTTACAAGGATGTTGCCAGGGTTGGAGGATTTGAGCTGTAGGGATAGGCTGAAGGCTGGGGCTGTTTTCCCTGGAGTGTCAAAGGCTGAGGGGTGACCTTATAGAGGTTTACAAAATCATGAGGGACAGGGATAGAGTAAACAAAGTCTTTTCCCTGGGATGGGGGAGTCCAGAACTAGAGGGCATAGGTTCGGGGTGAGGGGGGAAAGATATAAAAGAGACCTAAGGGGCAATTTAAGGAGCAACTAAGGGTTTAGCGGGATACGGGCCAAGTGCTGGCAAATTACAGACCATGCAATTGCTGTCTTTGTCCATCTTTCTCCCTTTTATAAGTGCTGTTGTTTTGACATTTTTTTTTCAAAGTTCCAAAGCAATTGCAACAGCATATAAAACAGTAATTGCTGCTCCTGGAGTTTGAGAAAATCACCTCCAACACCTAAATTTACTCAGAAAAAGGCACAACCTGTTACAGCCAGAAATCTGTCCAGTCTTCCATCTTGGATTACCCGTTTAAGAGGCATTTGGATGGGTATATGAATAGAAAGGGTTTGGAGGGATATGGGCCAAGTGCTGGCAAGTGGGACTAGATTAGGTTGGGATATCTGGTCGGCAAGAATGAGTTGGAACAATGGGCCGGTTTCCGTTCCGAGATTCTAAGTTGTCTCATTCTTTTCTTGAGCTTTCCCTGATAAGGGATATGTGATTTTATACCTATACATAAATCAGCTTGTTTTCACTGGAAACTTGACCTGACCCAATTAACTCCAGAGTTTCTGATTACAGCTGCCTGAATTTAATCCCTTGCCTATATTTAGCATCACACTGAAAAGTGTCAATGTAATGTTTACCTGCCATGTTATGAAAGCAAAAATACTGCAGGTCTTGGAAAAACAAAATTAGAAAAATGTAGGAAAAAAATGTCAGTCTTTAAGGAGAGAAACTGAACTAACTCAAAACGTTAATTCTGTTTCTCTCTCTCTCTCCACAGATGCTGCCAGACCTGCTGAAGTTTCCCAGCTCTTTTCTTGATATTAACACTATTATCATCATATCTACCACAAATGAGTGAGCATCAGTCTGATCCTATTATGTGACTAAAAATGATGCAGCACAGCAGTTGACATGCTCTAAGGACCCAAAATGCACTGCATAAATTGCATTTACTGCAAGACCACAAACTTAAACCATATTGCTGATCTGTGTTGTGGAATTGAAGGTGTGAACTGTACCTTTGAGAGAGTGAAAGTAGAAAAGCTGGCAAGTACCTGTCATGTGACTGAGTGCAGACAAAGAGTGGATGAGACAAATTGAAGATGTAACATTTGAGCTGTAACTCAGATAATGAATTGTTTTCACAACTATTCAAATTCAACCAGTTTAACTTATGCCACAAGATACTAAAACTCAGTCAAATTAGATTTTTACTATTTTGACAATCCGATGTTTTGGGGTATAAAAAGCAGGCATTTTGAACAGTTCAAAGAGCACCTACTGCCATTGATAGGCTGCCCGCAGACCCTCTCTCTAAAAAGGTACCTTTTTCATATTAAATATCTTTGCAGCAGATGACCGAAGATGACCCAGGGGAAATCTACAGACAGAAGAGGTTTGACACAAAGAAGACAATTGGTTTTGAAAATTGATTTGCTGTAAATTTTATAGGGGCTTTATCGGAGCAGTATATTGTTATAGAGTGGGAGGTAGATAAATCATTGAGATAAGGGAGGCTTACAATTGTTGATAGTTGTTGTTTATTGTTCTCTTTTGGAGTTGAAGAATAAACTGTTAATTTTTCTTTGAATAATGGAATTTGGGTAGTTCTGCCACTTATACATTAACAGATTACAAGGCAAGGTGAACTTTTCTGTGTGTTTGGTTTAAGCTAGCAGAAGGGTTTACCCAGTGTTGTAAAGTGTTATCCTTAAATCTGCCTGGTTGAACCATTAATGCCCTAACTTACTAAATCAGGCATTGCATCATTTTGCTTTTGTATTATCAATAATGATGCCTTAAATCTGAAATAAGAACAAAAAAGGTTAGTAAGAAAAACTTGCAGATTAGACAGCACAGAATAGAGAAAGTAGTAAACATTGCGAGTTGACATATCGTTACAACTCTACTTTCTTTCCTAAATTATCAGTAGATTAAGAGCAAATGGAATTTTGAGGTTGTGACAAATATTATTTTTCTGGAATTATTGAATCAAAAAGCATGGAATCAGACCCTTCTGTCGATGCTGACCAGGCATCCCAATCTGACCTAGTCCCATTTGCCAGTCTTTGGCCCGTATCCCTATAAATGCTTCCTGTTCATATACCCATCCAGATGCCTTTTAAATTTTGTAATTATGTCCACCTCCACCATTTTCTCTGGCACTTCATTCCATACACGCATCATCCTCTGCCATTGGCTCCTTTTCAAATCTTTTCTCCCCTCACCTTAAACCCATTCCCTCCAATTTTGAACTCCCCCATGCTAGGAAAGAGATGTTGCTATTCACCCTATTCATGCCCTCATGATTTTATAATCTTCTGAGGTCACTCCTCAGCCTCCAACAGTCCTGGGGAAAAAAAAGGCCCCAACCTATCCAGCTTCTCAGTTTAGCTCAAACCCACTGACCCTAGCAATATCCTTGTAAATTTTTTCTGAACCCTTTCTGGTTTAAGGGCATCCGGAATTGTATGCAGTATTCTAAAAATGTTCTCACCAATGTCTTGTGCAGCTGCAATATGACATCCCAACTCCGATTCTCAACGTTCTGATTAATGAAGGCTGGATAGATTCCCTACTGTGTGAAAACAGGTCCTTCAGCCCAACAAGTCCACACTGACCCTCCAAAGAGCAACCCACCCAGACCCATTCCCCTCTGACTAATGCACCTAACACTATGGGCAATTTAGGATAGCTAATTCACCTGACCTGTGCACCTTTGGATTGTGGGAGGAAACCGGAGCACCCGGAGGAAACCCACGCAGACACGGGGAGAACGTGCAAACTCCACACAGTCAGTCGCCCGAGGCAGGAATTGAACCTGGGTCTCTGGCGCTGTGAGGTAACAGTGCTAACCACTGAGCCACCGTGCCACCCAGTAATGGCTGAAACTCCATTACTGATATTTTGGCAATGATTTAAAGTCAGCAATATCAGTCAGGTTTCTCAGGCCTCAGAAACGTAGCAGTGAGAAGAAGGTGGGAGTAGCAGCACCCAACAGTTCATTACTGTTCGCAGCATTGTTTCTGGGCCAGGGCAACAGAGAGACCCATCCATCCCACTCTGCCCACCTGAGTGCACAAACAAATTATTTGCCACGATTGGCCAACTGCACAAAGTTCCCATCACACCCCCCTACTTTTTATTGGTAGCAGTAATGTAGCCCATCAATCTGGTCCACTGCCTCACAGGAAACAGAAACCAGAAGAAAATCAAGATCCTGTCCATCAGCAGGTATCCCCATTGCTGGGGTTTTCATGTTTATACACTGTCATACCCTCCCACAAAACTATCTGGGCATCTTTTTTTCTCTTTTCACTGTCTACTGAGCAAAATTTTATTTTTTTTATTATTACTTGATCGAATAAGCAGCTGTGTAAAACCCCAAATATAACCAAAATCGGCATAAAGTTCATAAACAGTTATCAATTTATTACTTGAGATCATTCAAAAAATGCTTCCAAAAAACATTTGTATGTCATAATCGTCTAATGCTGGCACAAACAGCAATTTAACAGTGTCTCATTGAGACAATTCACTCAATAAATTAAATTTAATATTAGAAATACAACAAAAGCCAGTCTCAGTGATGTAATTGGTCAATGCATGCAGCTGTTAGCTAAAAGGTTGGTGGTTTGAGACCACCCAGACAGGGGGCATTTGTTGTTTAGCCCTCTTGTAGCACAGTGATAGTGCCCTACACTGAACTGGGTAGGCCCACATTCAAATCCCACGTGCTCCAGAGGTGTGTAATAACATCTCTGGATGGGTTAATGAGGAAAATAGTATGATCAAACATCTGTTCAGGGTGTAATATACATTTGTATTCCTTCAATTGTTTTCCCTCTGCCGCATGAGATTTCATCTCCGTGTGAGAGTTGTTTATCTGGATAAGATTCAGTCATGAATGCAACCCTTTAACCACTTTAGGTTTAAATCTTTCACCATCTTGTATTCTATTTGTTTCATTTGTACTTTTTTCCTCTCGGGCTTTATACCAATTGCATCAAGGAAAGCATGCTAACTTGTTAAATCTTTTACAAGAAGGCAGTGCCAGCACAGGAGGTAGTGTTCAGGCTTGTCAGAGCTGGGCTGCTCTAGGCCAGCAGCATCCTTTTCTCTATATACTTCTTGTTTTCTTTGTAAAGGCTGGAGCAGTGTCAGTGAGGCATTGGCTGCAGCATTAGCAGCAAGGATTGAGACTCCTGGCGGTGGTGGTAGTGTCCAGAGCCCAGGCTCTTAGTGGCAGCAGTGCCTGGAGTGCGGACTCCTGCGGTGGTAGACCCGGGCCTGGATTCTTGGTGGCAGCAGTGCCTGGATTTTCATAGAATAGAATCCCCACAGTGTGGAAACAGACCACTCATAGAGTCATAGAGGTGTACAGCACAGAAACAGACCCCTCGGTCCAACCCGTCCATGCCGACCAGATATCCCAACCCAATCTAGTCCCACCTGCCAGCACCCGGCCCATATCCCTCCAAACCCTTCCTATTCATATACATCCAGATGCCTCTTAAATGTTGCAATTGTACCAGCCTGCACCACTTCCTCTGGCAACTCATTCCATACATGTACCACCCTCTGTGTGAAAACGTTGTCCCTTAGGTCTCTTTTATATCTTTCCCCTCTCGCCCTAAACCTATGCCCTCTAGTTCTGGATTCCCCTACCCCAGGGAAAAGACTTTGCCTATTTACCCTATCCATGCCCTTCATGATTTTGTAAACCTCTATAAGGTCACCCTTCAACCTCCGACACTCCAGGGAAAACAGCCCCACCCTGTTCAGCCTCTCCCTATAGCTCAAATCCGCCAACACTGGCAACATCCTTGTAAATCTTTTCTGAACCCTTTCAAGTTTCACAACATTTTTCTGATAGGAAGGAGACCATAATTGC